>NC_133657.1:191925487-192185113 GCF_009905375.1 Apium graveolens
CTTTCCTGGTCTGGAGTCGTTAGCTGTACAACTAGGTACCTTCTCAGAACTGACAAAGTTACGTCTTTCTAGTTTTAGCTTTACTTTATATCCATATTTCAAGTGGAGTACAACTAGGTGATTTAGTAGGGAGGTAGAGGACATGAATTACTTTTTCTAGGTAGGTAATTAAGAGTTACAGAGAAAGACAACTAGAAATCACCTTGCAACATAGAATGCTGAATTTTCCAGCATAAATAACATATTGCTACAACCAATGCAAGAGCACCGTATGAACCACCTTCACCGGTCAGAATTGATATATGGTACTTCCAGGCCAAACATAGCTCTCAAATTATATGCAATTGCTTCCCCTGCATTCTATTTTTAGATATGAATTTACTTTTTATTACGCACAAATCTAAATACTCCGAGACAGCCCTTAAATTACTAACCTGAATTCCGGCTTCTCAATATACTACAATCTTTGACTAACAACATTCAGGTAAGACATATTATCAAATACATTAAAATGGAATGCAACTACACTTTTCTTTAATCCTCTGCTTACCCAACCACTAATCACAACTACAAACATATAAATGATTACATTAATATCCTAAATTAGGTACTACCCAACCAAAACTATTAGCTTGAATTACTTACACCATTACAATATAACAAACTGATATATAAAGGACTAACATATGCATCTATTGAATTGATTAACAGAATATACAGAAATAAAAACCCGAAAGTTACGAAAAACCTACCTTTAGAGAAAATAGGGGTTTCTCTCCAACACCTATACATAGAATCAATTAAAAATATATACAAAATGATAATTAGCAACAAACATCTATACACCACATAATTACATACCAATAATGTATGGATATATATATATATATATATATATATTCGAGATTCTGGTGAGACGATCACCACTCGGCAGCGGAGATTTTTGCAAACGAGCTTCGGAACCTTGATCTCTCTCATTGGATTTGCTAATTTTCTATCGGACGCAAATTATTATGTACACATTTAAACAATTAAATTAAAATTGAGATAAAATTAAGATGTAATTTGTAATTAGAGCAATGAGTTGTGCGATTTTACGTACCATTCCGATGTTGAGACAATAAGATTGGCGAAGCGGTGGCGAACGAGACGATGGAGAAGATGTGGAACCCTGTCGCTTTTACCATTGAAACAGACCACCAATCTCCGCAAGCATCTACAAACAAATAAACATATAAAAAAAATAACACACAAATACCCTAGTTATAATATCCAATTTGGAAAAATACCCTAATTGAGACACCCGATTGTAGAAGAAGAACCGATTATAAAACAAGAAGACCCAGATATTAGTGAAGCCCCAAACCAATTATGTTGAGAAACTAAGAAGACCCGGTTGAATCCTTCTACAGTGAAGCCCCAACTTATAATTTATTTTGAAATCCCAAATCTATAATTGTTCAATTGAAAACTGAGAGATAGCGAGAGAGAGATATGTTTAGACTGATAGAAACCCTAGCTCGAGTCCAATTAGCCACTAGGAGAGAGAGAATGAGAAAGAAAGAATGAGGGGGAATGAGAGAGAATGAGAGGGAGATAAGATATGTCTGAAATTTTACCGCCTCTCCGAAAAATTTGAGCTCCCCTGATTGAAAGCCCAGCTAATTTCATTTCCTTTTTAATAAATTTTAAGTTTTAATAGTGTTTAAATTTTTTATTGATAAAAAACTATCAATTATTAATTAATACAGTTTATAAAATTTAAAAAAAAAATTTATCAATCTTAACTAATATTAATATTTTTGCTTAATTATATTATAAAAATTGATTAATTTTCATGTCAAATAATTATATATATTTAATTGTTTGTAAAATGTACTACTTTTTTATCCATTAATACCCTATTGTAACATAAATTCCTACATGTTACTCGTATGTAACACTTTGAATCTATAGTAACATGTTATAAAGGCTATGGTAACATCAAAAATTCTACGTTGCGGTAGGCTAAGATTAGCATACCTAAGGTAACATAATTTTGTAACATGCACGATTAAACCATTGCGATTGGCCATCTATGGTGTAGTGCACTAATTCATTTTTTATCCATAAGTAGAAAAATAAGGCTATTTTACTTGAAGACCAAAAAAACAAATTACAAGAACGTCTTTTTTCATTTCTACAATGGTGGGATTTCTTCGAGTCAGTTGAGAAAAATTCTTACTCCAAATGCCTCATAATATTTAAAGTTGTTCAAAACAAATTTCAAGCCCACAGACTATTAAAGCCGATATTCCCCTCTACTAATGTCATGTCCAATATTCTTCATTCCCTGGATTTGTTATTCACAATTTAAAATTTTATTAAAGGTCAACAATTTAGCATTGTTTTATCTTTCAAAATCAAGTGGTGGAACAATTTTAAAGAAGATCAAAAGATTTCAAAATATATCATCAACAAATGGGCATCAAGACAATAATTTATTATTAACAAAGAAGTTACCGCTTTCTTCTCCCAAATTTAAATGCCCAAACAAAAACCAGAAGCCAGTGCAAAAATCCTTACTTAAATTAGCAAATTATATAGATGATTCCGATAATGAAAGGAGTTCAACACATTTAGGTGATCACAATAAAGATGAGTAGCGCGGAATTTCTCTTGTTATTTCTACTATTGATTATTTGAGAAAAAGTCCAAAATACCCCCAATGTTTCAAATGTTCTACTTTACCTTTGTTTTGTTGTTATAATCAATTTATATATATACTTTTTAATCCAAAATTATTAGGGATAAAATAGTAAAAAGAGTTTAAATATTTCCTCTTACATGTACTTAATATTTATATTTATTTAAGTTATAATTTTGAAATAAAGAGACATCAACATACATTCCACTCAAAGGTGTGAAGATAAAAGTAGATTCCCAGTAAGAGTAAATTAACATTATCTGGACGACAAATCAACTTTCGATAAAAAAGAAATCTCACTCAAAGGCCTTTTGAAGATAAGGATTAAAGTATCCTCGCACTAAGAAAAAGAAAGACTCCCGTACAAGAAAGATAATGATGTATTTTAAGAAAAGAAAGAGGATAAACATTTTTTAAATATTGGAAAATGGAGAGAGTACAAAATACACTTGAAATTAAAAAGAAGAAAATATACACATCTGGTATGAGTGCATAACAACTATATTTTCAAAAAAATTATCAAGTTTTCTCAAGTTGTACAAAAATACTAGTAGATTACTTTCAGTTAATATAGTATACAAAGTCTAGTATATTAGGTTGAGTTAATATAATCAAAAGCGTTTTCAAGTATTCAAATCCCATATCTTATTCATGCCATGTTTATGCTCTTACCATATTTTAGTATTTTTGCCATATCTTAGTTTTATCAATATATCATGTATGTCATATCCAATGACAACCTTTTTATAACGATAACTAAAAACTAATGACAATTTTGTAATTAAATAAAATTTTAAGCCTCAAGTCATTAATCATATATCTTTATTTGATTAGTACGTCCATGATACACACCTGCTCACTATACATACAAATATATTTCTTATTCACCAAACTTCAATATATACATAAATATAATAACATTTATTCATAATTAAGATTAGGTAAAAATTACATCCCTACTAACATATATAAGCTTGCTTTCAGGATCATACAAATCCTACACTTTGGTTCATAACTCCTTTCTAAGGTTCACTACTATCTTATTACGATCGTCAAGTTCCATTATTTTAATACTAGAAACCTTCATATGAGCTAAGAACCCAAGTTCACGTATATGACCAACGTATGATTTTTTCTCAGTCCGGGCTTCATATGGTGTCTGTCACAATAAAGCTCGAGCGGGATATACTGAATGACAAACGGATTCGCCCTGCAACATGGATGGAACCTGCACCTTCTTTCGTGTAACTCCTTGCCATATCTACCATATTTAGGTTTCTTCACTTTACGAAGCCATTTTGCCGATGCGTGTACAGAGCAGTGAAATGCCTTATGATTCCTGCTTCCTTATAGTAGATTTAAAATCGTTTGACGAGAACTCCCATCTCCTGTCAATTTTGAATACTTTTACTTTCTTGTTTGATCCATCTTCAACCTTAGCTCAAAATTTCTTGAATGCAGTCAAAGCTTCATCCATGCTCTTAAGCATGTAAATCCATATGATTCGACTGTAGTCTTCCATCAAAAGACAAAAGAATTTATTTCATGCAGGTCTTTCTGGAAATATTAGACCACAAAGATCCCCATGAACTAACTCAAATACTTTCTTCGCACTATAATTGCTTTATTTAGAAATGATTTTCTGGTTAATCTTTCTTTCCTGCCCTGAGGCCGATCCTGCGGAGGCACTTTTGAGCCCTCCGTATTATCCTTACCTAAATAGGGCTAAATTGAGGCATAAGTGCTACATGCACCCCTCTAAGTCGAGTACATTGCTTTCGAATTCAATTCCCAAGTACATGGGCGAGCTATTACTCTATTAGGGGGACCTGAGGTTATATAATATTTTTAAAGAGGCTTTTGACATCGAACACCCATGGATAATACTTTTAGGTTGAGTATTTTTGGGCAGCCCACATAACATTTGATTATTTGACATCAAAGCTCACCCGTCTAGTGAAAAGTTCCTTAAAATTTGATTTTGGAATCATCATGTGATTACTTGTAAGTATCACAAATTCGACTCGACTACTTTTTCTTCACCATCTGGAATGCGTTTTGGTACTACTCTTTACTTGTTGAGTAACATCATATTTTTGTCTTTCTTCTCCTAATTTTACCAATAGGAGGGCATGCTCTTTATTTTCCAATTCCTCTAGTGGCTTCTTGTTTATGCTCCCTGGTTCGTCGAGGTTCCACGTAATGGCCAAAAATGTTGCAATTATAGCACCCAACCCTGCTTTTATCTCGTCCTCCACGACCTTTCATGTATGATTGTTCATATGTTCTTTATTTATTCGTTCGCTTAATCCATTTTTCTCGTACACTAACGTTTATCCTCGTCATTTTCTCTGTTTGACAATTTCTTCTTTGTCAATTATAATTGCCCCCCTAGTATTCTCATTCTGTCCTTCTAATTATTCTTCATGCATTAGGTAACCCAATAGCCAATTCTACCGATATCATCTCCAGATATCCAAATTGTTCTATTGTTAATGCACTTTTCAAAAATTTTGAAGGAACTATACGAAGCAATTTCTCACCATATATAATCACCTATTTCTTTTCCAAGAGCCCGAATAGTCAATATAATGCCATTCAGTTTCATGTAAAAATCATCAAGTTGTTCGGGGTTGTTCATACTTAATGACACGAACTCGACTTTCAACATCCGAATCTTTGATTTTTTCATTCATTCTGCGCCTAGACACATAATCTTGATCGCCCAGGCTTTCTTAGCCCTTTTTTTTACTGCAATAGACAACAACTGTTGGTGAGATTGCGAAGCTGTATGAATAGTAGACGTGATAACTCAATACTTGAACATGACAGGTAAATAATACTACGTCTACATATAAGAAACCAGGAAGAATTAAAGACAAGATATATATAAAGAATCAAAAGATTAGAAGAAGGTTGAAGTGTGTTTACAGGTAACTCAAAGAAGTTCATTAATATGTTTATGCCTTAGTGAAGAATAAAGGTTAAATACTTTCAGGGTTTCAGAAATGATGAAGATTCAATGTAAAAGTGCGACCAGAAAATTTCAGTGTATTAGCATTGAAAGAAGATGGACGGTGTTTGAAGCATAGGAATCTGAAGAACTGAAAACAGGGTATAGGTAAATGTTGAAGAAGACATCTGCAGCCTTGAAGTTATTCTCACCGAAAGGAGTTTAGTTATATGTTCAAGCGTTAGTGAAGAATAGTGAATGACGTATTCAAGATTGTAATAACAATGAAGATGGTGTCTGAGAACCAGAAAAGATTAAAGTACAAGTACAATTATTTATTGACAGTTAGTGTTTGAAGCGATAAATTTGTTGCAAGCTTCACAATGTAATCAAGAATATAATATGAAGACCTAAATCGAAGTTAGTCGTCTGTGAACTAGATCAGTTGCACTAGACATTAGCATTTTGTGAAAGAAATCTGAGTATTATCATTAGAAGAATTATTAAGTGAGGACTTGTATCTGGCTATGCAGGTTATATAGTTTATACGAAGACTTAAAGAGAAGACTTGAAGACGGAACAATTTAAGGGCTACAACGTTCTGCGGAAACTAAGTTAAAGTGATCAGTACCTTGTAGTAGGAGTCACTGGTCTTGACCTAGTAGGAGTAACAGGAAAGAAGTTAGAGCAGAAACTATCTCCAAACATGCATGTGTATAACTCTTGTAGCAACTTAAAATTATTTACTTGATCAAAATAATTCTAAAGCACTAATTGGTTCATACAAGGGAAAGTAAAGCTCTAAAACTTTGTAAGGCATTAGTTGTGCATACTAGGTAACCAAAGCTATGGATAATCGCCACTTAGCATTTTTCTTAATCAAATTGAAGCTAAGGCAGTTGGTGGTTACTAGAGTGCACTTCTAGTAGCCTTGTACTCGCAACCTAAGCTTACAAGGAAGCTCCATCCGCAAGTTAGCTGCCCCTTAGTGCCTTCTAGTCTCCACTTAGTTAGAAACTAAGTAAAGAATGCTACAAGGGAGGTCCAGGTCACAAGTTAGCATTTCAACAGCTCCTTGGTCACAACTAAGGTTATCCAAGGGAGTATATGCGCAAGTTACACTCCTTGGTGGTACTAAGAGTCGCGAGTGAGATTCCTAGGCACTTAAACTCTCAGCTTAGCATTCTAGGAGAGCATGGAGTCGGCACCTAGCTACAATGAAGTCTACAAGGTCGAAAGTAAGATTATTATTAAGGCAATCTATCATTCCATCCTTGTAATCGCCAGTAAGACTTGGAGATATAATTCCAAATGCTATTCCACTCTTCTATTCGCAAGTGAGCAAGGATAAAGCTCCCCGGAAGCAAGTCATCTCTCAACCACAACTTTATTGATTGATTAATTCATTTACTTGGTTAATATTTAGCCATGTAATCAAGATTGATATAAAGTATATACAACCAGCAGAAGAACAAAAAAAATCAGTTATTTTTCAGTTTATCTTCTTCTCAGATGAGAGCTCATAAAACAAGAAACAAAGATTTATAGAGAAGTTCAAGCACAATAAATATCCGTAAAACTTCTCAAACGATCGTCTTCGCATCACAACATTTTTTCTTGTAGGTCTTTTAACTTCCTACTTTTATATGCAGTTGGATGACCCTATTGTATCAATACACCCCAATAGCTTTATCCGAGCATTTGTACGGACTTCCAATGGCTTTTCAAAATCCGGAAGGCCGATGACCGGTTTAGTATCCACAGTTTATCTCAACTTCTCAAAAGCATTTCTACAACTCACGGTCCATTTCCATTTTGGGCGGAACAGATCTACTAATTTTTTGATTCCAAATCTACTAAACTAATCACTGAGATTTATGCCCGTCCATACA
Source organism: Apium graveolens (assembly GCF_009905375.1). Taxonomy (NCBI): domain Eukaryota; kingdom Viridiplantae; phylum Streptophyta; class Magnoliopsida; order Apiales; family Apiaceae; genus Apium; species Apium graveolens. The sequence continues at coordinate 191,933,019 of NC_133657.1, forward strand.
CTATACTTAAATGATCTCTTTTCTAAGAGCATCTCGAATGATATATAGTCCTAGCTATAACATCTAGCATATAACTAATATGAACCAAATCCCTTTATGAAAAAATATTGAAAATCATATATATGTTCTATTGGCTTTATTTGTTATACCAAAATTTTATTCGCATTTTGGCTAGTGATAAACTTAACAATTATCGGGATCAGTGAAGCATTACATTATCCGGGACAGGTTGTATTTTATTATCAAGAACTTCCAGAATCCTTAAGAAACACTGCGACTGCCATGATATCTTTGATAGTTGGAATTGGCTTTTATTCAAGTGCTGTGGTCATTGGATTAATATACGTCCAGCTACAGAGTGGTTGCCTGATGATATTAATGAAGGAAGAGCAGATTATGTTTACTGGATTATGTCAGGAATTGGAATGGTGAATTTCGCCTACTATCTCATTTGTGCCAAGTTTTTTAACTATGGTGCTGCTATGAAGCTTAGTGTCCATTCTGATCCCTATGGAAATTAATGTGTGTGCTATATATGAATAAATAAGTACCATTAATAGTACTGCTTTCAATTGATATATGAAAGAGCAACTATACTGTATTTAGGCAGAATGCTGGATTTATTGGATGGATATTAGTATACATTTAGTATATATGTTATTACAAATTCTTGTATCTTTCAGTTTTTAACAAACCAAGGAGTGTAGTGTCTTTTTAAAATGCATAGAGCAGCACATATCTAGCATAAACCAACCATCCGAACATTCAATGGTTGTTCGTCACTTGCTTTGTGGAGCCTATATTTCCTCCAAGCCCTATTTGCGGAAACCCCCCTGGAAACTCACTTCTACATCGAACCACATTTTCTATCCTTCTACATCGGCAAACTCACTATCAACTATGAGTATGTCCTTGAAAGCCCTCTTACAAACTTCTGATACAATCTTTTCAACACTCTCAAGAATACTATTCCTTCTATGGTGAAACTCGAACAACTTGATGTGGCGAGAACATAACTTTCGAACGGAATACAGACAAATGTACTCGCTACCTATTTTCTCTCTCTCTAGGCACTTTAAAAATCCTGCAATTTCATTGGAAAGTTCATCAACCAGATGAAACGGCCAAGCAATCACTTTGTGGACGGGGTTGTGGCTGTAACGGATTCTTTCGAGCCAGATGAGGAATGCCACTACATGCATACATTCATCAATATTTCGACCAAGTTTATGGACTAGCCTGTAGAATAGCTTCCTTTCAATTGCATGGAAAAGATTAAAATCTTTGTTGCTGATTTTTTCTTCAACGAAATGCAGGGCTGGATCATACCAAGCAATCCATTTGCTGTCATGGCCATTGAACTCGGTTTCCATTGCTTTGACTTTACAAAATCACGGAAATATGAAGGATTTGAGATGAACGGAGACCAAAATGTTTTGAGATACATTTGATGGGTCGTGTATTGGTGAAGATTTGACTTGGCCAGGGGCCTTTTATATATAGCACACTTGGAGTGAATAGAGCTAGGGTTTAATTCAGAGGAGACGCGTCCTCTAGAAGAGGTGCATAAGTTAGGGTTTTATTTTTAATTTTATAATTCTCCTATTTCCTTTAAATCATGGTGTTAGACCTTTTACACCGTACAATACTCCTACCTTGACAGCATTTACACATTAATTACTAACATATTACAACCCTTTCTTATGCCCCTATTTTAATGACATTTTTATTTTTTGAGTGATCTTAGTGGCACTAAAATTTTGTATCAAAATTTGTTGCAAATAACACGTGGAAAACTATATTTTGTGAGCAATATATATGCATCATGCACCCATCATTTTATAAAAATTACAACCGATCATACCAATAAACTCTTGTTATATTACGTTATGTGTAATATGAGACAAATTTTGGGGTAAATTTTTGGAAACTGTATATAGCCTTGGAATTGAGTTTTTGGGAACTCTATCATTTCTCTTATTTTTTTACTAACATGTCTTATATATAGCCTTAGAATTGAGTACATGTTTTAAAATATTCTCAGCCAAAGCCTTAGGAAGTTTGACAATCCGGAATAAATTGTTAACTTCTGAGCTACCCAATGCCATATTTATTAATTTGATTATTGAGTTGAAACCGTACAAAATAAACATAGGTGTTTATAATGTAATATTCTTTTAAGATAAATAGGCCCCTTAAAAATTTAGCTTAATTTAAAAATTATTAAAAGTACATTAAATAAAAAAATTATTTTAGAGTTTTTAAGATGTATTTAAACAATCCCCCCAATGTTAGGTCCATGTGCTAAAATACTAACTATATATCAAAGTTTAAGTATATAACACATCACTAAAAAATATATTATTTTAATTTTAATAATGTAATATAGTGTAAATATGAATGTTATTCTCGCTGGTGGCTATCTATAATCACATTTTCTTATATATACATTTTCTTTTCCGAACAGTTAATTTAATGGTTATAATGAACTTGTTAGGTTTTGTATGAAAAAGGTTTAATATACCACAAAAATGTTGAGGAATCAATTTAAAATAAGTTACTGGAATAGATTTCAAGCCCTTGTTCGGTCACACCCGCAAGGAAGAAGAGAGTGCTGAATATTTTTCCTCTATTCACCTACAATGAAAGAATAAGTTAACTTGAAAGATTGTAGGTTCAAGACTTTAGAGCTCTGAAGTAACTTGCGAGTGTGAGTATGAATGTGTAGAAATTATATTCAAACCTCAGATTTAACACCTTCTTAATTAAATTGATGGTGTGAGTGTGTGTGTGAATGTGTATGGAATGTATTCAAACCTCAAAAATGACACCTCCTTAGTTCAATTGGTGATAGATACATTGGTGATAGATATAGAGAAACATTATGGGTGAGTGGATTGTCCTATGGATTCTTCACTCAAATTCAACCACCGACTCATTCCCCCTGTAGGCCTTCGTCTCTTGGGCGTCCTAAACCGGCAATGTACTCTCGACTCAACTTAATGGGCCTAGTCAACTGGGCCAACATCACTAATATGTCCTTTTCCTTCAATCATACAAGAGCGTGGGCAATGGACAATGATTGAGGCCCATTTTCGAGTAAAACTCTAAGACTCTTTGTCGAGATACAACGATCAGTCTTTGGGATAAGGATGACAATGAGACGAAACCGTCACTCTGGGACACCGGACTAATCATTGATAATATTTTTATGTCTCGAGATTTGAGTCCCCATCAGAGCTGTTGAATTCCAAAGATTATAGTAATCGGTACTGGTACTCACAAGAAAATGTATATGATCATCTCGTGCTGAATGGTCCATGTCCATCATTTTCTAATTGGATATATGAAGTGTCAATCGATAAGTTCAGAAAAACTAGTAATGATGAGATGAACTATGACAGAGGTACCTAGGTGATGATTTCGATGAAATGATTCACAATGAAGATAAAGATAGAAATAGCATGAATGAAGCCATGAAAGATTTTTATAAGGTTGTTGAGGAAGGAAAACAACCACTATTTCCCAGGTCTTTGAATTCACTCATTTAGGTTTCATGGTTAGACATTATCAATTAAAGTGCAGTCATGGTTTTACCAAGTCTGTATTCAGCAGTATTCTACAGTTGGTTAAGAAAGCATTTACTGATGTACATCTGCTTTCTTCTTTTATAGTTCCATAAAAATGATAAGAGATTTAGGGATTGATTATAAAAAATACATGCTTGTCCAAACGATTGCATGATATACTCGGCTGAAAATGTTAATAAAATTGAGTATACATTTTGTGGTGTGTCAAGTCCCTAAAAAAGACAACAATGCACATGTTTGTACTTAAAAGAACATATTTCTAAGGTTCGTGCAAAAGTCTTGAGATACTTTCTCTAAGAACTCATGAATGACATGCAGTGGGTTAGACAAAAGATGGAAAGTTAGGACATTGAGCGGATGCAGAAGGGTGGAAGTCGATGGATCCCTGCCATCTAATTTTGCCGCAAAAATCTAAAATATTTGGTACGGTTTAGCCGCGAATGACGTTATTCCTTACCGATCAATGAATATAAGTCACAACAATTGGCCTATTATTTTAGTCAATTATAATCTTCCTCCTTGGTTGATTATGAAATCAGAAAATTTTATCAACAGTAACCCATGGTCTCGTATACACTGGTAATGACATAGATGTCTATATGCAGCCACCAGGTGCAGAGTTAAAACAAATATGGAAAGTAGGTTTAGAACCTTACAATACCGTTAATGACCAATAGTGATTTTTCGGGGTACACACTTTTATCGGGGTGGAAAATCAAGGGTAAATTAGGTTGTCTTAATTGCCACTTCTTCACTTCTTTATCCAATCTGAAATATAGTTGAAAAGTTTATAATATGAATCACCAAAAATTTCTGCCTCCTGACCATAAGCATAGATCAGATTGTAGAAGATTTTAAGTACACCTACATCATTTTGGAATAGACATTGAAGCACTATTATCTCGATATGAGAATTATTTCTAGAATCGTGATACAAAGGAAAGAAAAATGAGACAGGTTGTCCGTTCAAAAAGAAGTCCATCTTTTTCAGTTACCATATTAGAGGGAAAATTTAGTTAGACATTGTTTAGATGTCATGCATATAGAAAAATATATGTGTGATAAAATATTAGGGACTTTGTTGAATATTGGCGGCAAGACGAAAGATCATCTCAGCGCTCAAAAAGTTCTTTAAGAATTGAGTATTCAGAAGGTTCTTCACCCTATGAGAATTGGTGATAAGAATCAATACGAAATGAGAGCAACAATTTTTGACATGACGAAAAAAGAAAAGAAAAGATTATGTTCAGTGTTCCAGAATGCGAAACTTCCACATGGAACCGTATGTAATATTAGTCGATGCGTGCAAATTAGTGAAATAAAGATGTTTGGGTATAAAATTCATGACGTGTAATTTATGCTTTAGTATTTACTATAATTTATTGACGTTAAGACCTCAATACAGATGTTGCAATGACTTTGATGAGACTGAGTGCATTTTTTGGAGTTATGCGACAAAGTGATTGAGTTGGAAGATATTTCAAAGTTGCAAGCAAAAATAATAGAAATGCTCTGCCAGTTAGAAACTATATTCCCACCCGCATTTTTTGATATTGTGGTTCACATTCTAGTTCACTTGTGAAAGAAAATGGAATTCGGAGGACCAATGCACCTTAGATGGATTTTTGGAATTGAGTGATACCTGGGTAAATTGAAGTCGTATGTCAACAATAGAAGTAAACCAGAAGGGTCCATTGCTAAAGGGTATTTGGAAGAAGAGTGCGTGGAATTTTATTCTAGATTTCTAAGTGATGCTATTAAAGCAATGATAAAAGAGAACATAAATGTTGGATACTCTATTGGGTCGAGAAGAAACAAAAGATGGTAAATATGTAGAGTTGGCATAAAAGGTTTCAATTAATGGTCATCGATATAAGCTTTTTAACTGTAGAAATGTCAAAATTAAAAAGATGATTGTGTAAAGCCGATTAAAGTCGATTCCTAGTATTTATTCAATTAAATAGAGTAGTTTAAACTAGTACTATGTAACACTAATAACTTTTTATTTATGAATTATAGGGAACATCGTACCTTACTTGATAGTCATGAAAAGTCAAAGAGGTACACAAGAAAAAGAACACAAATAAAAGAATTTTATCACTGGTTGAAAGATGAGGTAAAAAACCGAAAAAACCTTCACCAAAATTATTAATTTTGGCAAGGGACCCCAACGAGAAGTTAAGAAGTTTTTTGGCTATGTCATAAACATATTCAGATTCCATATAAAGATAAGAGATGCCAACTGTACTACATAAAATAGCGGTATCATTTTGATAGCCATAACCACCAGTTTTACGAGTTATAAAGATAAAAACCCAACAATCGGAGATGTTACTTACCATGGAGTAATAAAATAAATTACTAAATCAGATTATTGGGGAGCAATTTCGGTAGTTCTGTTTCGTTGTTTTGGTATGAAATGGATAAGAATTGTTTTAGGCTTACACGGATTGAAAAGAATTTGCATTTTATTGTAAATAAACTACCGAAGGGATACCATGACATAGGCGAAAAATCTAATATACTTGAAGATGTTTATGGACCCACTATACCCGATGTAGAATTGAACTCTGAATATGAGAACCATATAAGAATGATGATGTAGTTGGTGTATGGATTACATGTCGAGTGAAGTGTGCCTTTAATTTTCTAGTGGAGATGAAGCAGACGATGAATTTTTTGAATTAATGGACTTGCTATTTTTTATTTATTTTCATTATGTCATGTTCTTTTCTCGTAATGCAATCTCTTACGTGTAACTGATTAATATTGTGTTGTAATCGGTACCACTAAACATTGTGCTTGTAATTATTCCCGTGAAACCTTCTCGTACTTATTCATGACTATTTGTATATATATTAATATTTATCAAAATTGACCTTGTACTTATTAAATGTTGTCTTCTTATACTGGTAAAATGTATGGATTAATGAATTTTCTTGTTTTTTTCCTTCTCAGGAAAAATATTTTTTTCTCAGGTCCTACGACAAGGGAGAGTTTTAGAAAAATAAATATTCATGTAAAAGCTGCTTCACAATTGCTAAAGATATTGACCCCATTAATTATGGAATATATGAAAGATGATCTTCGATATACTAAAATTGGAGGAGTATATGAAAAAAACAAGGTGAAGGTTGGAAATTAATCGCTACTAAAGCAGAAGCAATTCGTGTTGGAGAAATAATGAACCGTGGTTCTTACTTAGATCTCAATGTTGACACGGTTGTCAACAAAGCTATTGAGGCTGCAAGTTAGTCCTAACCCCATGTAATCGTTAGATTAATGACTCAATTTTTTGAAGGTAAACTGTATTTTCCTATATTTCTTGTATTGTGAATCAATTTGAGAAATGATGTTATTTTTAATTATGTCATAATTATTATTTTAGGTGCTGACTTCTAGTTGAAAATAAAGTTGTGATGGTTAAGACCTTAAACAACAACAACTAGATAAAATGAAGCTAGCCAAGAATGCATATGATGAGGGTGAGAAAAAATCGGTGAAAAGGAGCCTTATCAGAAGATTGACAAAAAGGTAAAAAAACTTGTGAAAAAAGAACAAATATGCAAGTGATCAGCAGAGGAAAAAGAATGCAAGTGAAAAGGACAAGGAAATTTATACAGAAAAAGTGAAGAGAAAATCAGGTGACAAGATAATTTTGGTTTTTTCGTATGATAATAGCACCATATGATTTTACACACTTTTTTGTGGTTTTAATGCAGGGGAATATTGATGATTTCAAAATAAAAAGAAAGCTGAGAGCGGAAGAAAATCAGAGACAAATAGAAAAACTTAAATTAAAGGAAAATGTGGTGGAGTTTGTTGAACCCTCAACAAAATCAAAAAAATGAAAATGGCCATACTGGTATAATCTGATATGGAATTGGAATTTGATAGTCCTTTTGTTTCGGGACATGACATTTTAAGTGATGAAGAAGACGTCCAGGTAATGATTTCCAATGTATGACATTGTATTTTAAGTGATGAAGAAGTCGTATCTGAAATGGTGTTGGCCTTATTTTACTACTTTAGCGAAAAAAGAAAATTTAAAAGGAGAAGGATGTAATAATTAGACGAACAATTCGCTTTTCAATTAGAAATGCTCAAAAGGTAAATGTCTCAATATATTTAAATTTTATGTGTTTTATAAAAATATTTGTAGAATGTATGTGTGGTTATCTGATTTTTTTTTTCATGACGACTGGTAGGGAGAAATTACCACCTACCTTAGAACAACAACTAGTCCCCCTTCAACACTCTCCACTGCCTCTACCCCCATTACCTGTTCATTTTACCACGCTAGAAAGAGTTTCGTATAATCAAGAAATTGGTACGATGGAGGCTTACTCGGAAATGCAAAAACAAAAAATGGAAATGAAAGAGCAAGAAACACATTCCAATGTTGTGAATATCTTGAAATCTCATCACATTACCAATGACGAATGTATTTGAGACATAATTTTTAATTTATAATTACTAGTTTTATTCGAGTAAATTCTTGATTACGTGAAATAATTCGTCTATACTTTCATAGGTTAAAGTAGTACATAAATTCAAAGCTGCAGAGGACCTACGAAAATAAATGATATCATCACATGGAATCTTGAGGATAATCCATTGGTCTAATTAAATTCTTAATTCCAGCCTCACTAAAAAAAGATAAATTAGTTAATGCAGTGAGTAGTTTATTGGAGACGGTAGCTCTTTTATACATTGTTGTTGATTTCAATAATTGATCTAAAATTCTAGAGGAAGAAAAAAATTGATGCAGGAGTATGTCAAGGTAAAAAGCATTATTTTTTTTTCATTGACCAGTTCAATAATGACATGTACCATATAAACAACAAGCCTGTAAACATTCTAATGGAACAGTTCACGGTGATGCTGAAGTACTGGAGTGATGAAGATGTGCAGAACAAAGCTGAAAAGATGTAAACAATTATAAAATACTGAGTGATACTCATACTTTCGGGCATACAGTTTTTCCTAACTTCGTAGTACAATGGTATGCTAAGCCCTTGATCATTTTTTCACGAATTAAGTTCATTTCTTTACGAATGGTAATTCTATATTTTTTTAACTTAGAATGACTAGTAGTGCTATTATGTTGCGTTATAGTGGGATTATGATCATGGATGAGACATATTCATATTTTGTGAAAGCTGTTCCTATGCAGATTTATATAGGTAAAAAGAAAATGAAGAAGTTGGGGGATGTTCAAATTTTGGTCGGTGACATGGTTTGTGAAGTTGGATCACAGGTTAGCGACTCATCTCTACAAGGGAGCGAACTAGGTAATTTTCTTGTTGGGCCTAAGTTAATGTCTACAAGGGTTGGAGGCGCTGCTGGAACTCAAGTCAGGATGGATTTGATGAGTGGCCGACTGGGCGTCTACACATGGTCATCAGGTTTTGGTGACAAAAGGGGGAGAAATTGTGGAGGTTTATCTGATCAACTTATGGTAGCTGGTTGGGTTTTGCAGTGGAAGTAACCGCATATGAATTTGCATCCTTGGTTCATGGGTGTTGATTTTGCTACTTGGAGAAATGGACTTCTCAGAATTGTTGATGATTTTATGAGGATATCCAACTCAGGAGGTGTGGGAGGGTTTGTAAAACCCTTAGACTGGATTGGAATTATAGATTTTGATTTGCTAGGCAGCCAAGTAAAATTGGGACCAAGCATCAACAGGAGGCGACACGGACTAGTCGCCACGCGGCAACACTGAGTAGGCACCAGGCAGCGACACAGACTAGTCACCCGGAGCTGACTCAGATGGGGCGCGATGACGACTCAAGATAAATTTGGTTGGCTGATTTATGTGTGGGCAACATTGAGGTGAGAGCTTAGCTTGGAGTCCAAAAATGACTAAGGGTTAAGTCAAAAACCTGGGCACATGTGTGGCACATGGGAGATGATTTATATATACATTATATATACATATGTGTTGGATTATGTACTAGTGGGTTGCTGGAATAACTACCTTACAGTTGGGGTTCAAGGACTTGGTGAAAAAATTCGAATTTGAAGGCATTTGAATTCCGGAACTGCTTGTAACTGCCAGCAGTTGGAGCTACTGGGGTTGTATGGGCTGCTGGGGCTGCGATCAGGCTTTAGTATATATATAGATTGGCATTTTCTGAATATATAAGTATCATTCTGTACAAATTCATATTATATTCTGCACTTGTACAATATTCTAGGAAGTAGGCAAAGTATATAAGCATATCTTGAGGTTGTATTCTTATATTATTGGTCAATAAAAGGTTGAGCATTCAGGCTCGTAAATCTGTTGTGTCCTTACATTTGATTGGTAATACTACACCAGAAACTGAATCAGACAACACCTATTACACAATGGTGGCCAATAAAACTGTTGTCTCAAAAAATCAGACAATGATTAATTGGTAGTTGACCAAAAAGCCTTGTATCATTCTGTTTCACACAATGGTGATTCAACTTATTCGAAATTGTTGTCTAAATGGTGCCCCTGTGCTCCAATGGGACAATGGTTGTATTTATCCTCATTGTGTGACATCTATTGGCACAAGTGTTGTTTAGGTCACAATAAACCGGTGTACTTTCTATGGTTTTACACAATGGGTTTTAAGGACTGTTGTGCAACTTAGACAACGGTTTTCCGGTACCAATGTGTTATTTATTTGAGACAATAGTGCAGAAAAACCAATGTTAGAAACAAAGCATAACAGACAATAGTTTATCACCCCTGTTGAGTAAAAGAGTTTCAGACAATGGTGTCTTACTCGTTGTCTGAATCACCTGCATTAGAAAATATGTTACAACAACTTTTATGAAAAACCGTTGTCTAATTTTCAGAGGGTTTTAAAAAAATTGCCTAAAACATAAATCTTTAGACAAAAAGCAAACCAAATGCTTTAAGAACATTGTCAAATAAATGCTTCCAACAAGTTGTCAAACCAGATGTACAAAAAACTTCTCAACCTAACTGAAAGGTACAAATTACATATAACAATTCTTGGATAAAAATCAAACCAAATCCTTCAAGAACAATGCCAAAACAAATCTTACAATAAACTGTCCAACCAAATTTGATTTAGTACAAATTATAAGCAAAGGGGATAACATAGGCACTTATAGGCAACATCTGATCAGTTGATATAATTATGGAAGTTGAATCATCTCTTCTTCCTCCCGCATGTAACTTCTATTTTCTTCCTCGACTTCATCAACAGTTGGGAACATGGTGACATCTACCTCATTTTCAAGTTCAATTTCTACGGATCCCTCATTTTCATCGTCACTTTGATCATCGAACTTGTTTGGTAATTTTAATACAACTGACCAGAATTTTTCAAGAGGGTCGTCAATGTAACAAACTTGCTTGACATGTTTACCTAACACAAAAGGGTCGTTCAGAAAACCTAACTTGTGTAAATTAACAACTGTGTATCCTAAATCATCTGTCTTAACCCCTTTGTTCATATCTACCCAATTGCACCGAAAGATAGGGACTCGAAAATGGTTATAGTCCAACTCCCAAATACTTGTGATTACTCCATAAAATGTATGTGAAATATGTTCAATGTTCTTATCCTTATCCTGCACGAGCATTGTATTAGCATGAACACAAACACCGTTGCATTGAACTTGTCGCGTATCATCACGATCTTTTGTGCTGTAGGTAACACCATTGACTTTGTAGCCACTGAATGTAGGGACATACTTGTTAGGCCCTTCTGCAAGCCACATTACCTCCTTAGATACCATACTTTTCACATCAAGCAATTCTGACGAAATCTGTCCAAAAAATAAAATACCAAAGCAATTAGACATTTACTTGATTTCTTTAAATTAGAAATAAATTATTGTCTAGCTATTACCTTCTTTTGAAACCAATTAGGGAATGTTTCATTTTGCTTGTTCTTAAGCCATTCTTCATCATTTTCATGTAATGGATATCTTGCCACCAAGAAGGCCATATGTTCACTGTGAGTAAATCAATTTCAGCTTTTGTTGAAAAAAATCATAAAATCATGGATCAAAAAACAGATGTATTTATTACTGAAAAATCAGAAATCTAAATAAAGAAACTTACTTGAAATATGGGGTCAATTCATTACTGTTTTGAAGAAGACACAGATGTGCTTGGTGCAAATCCTTGATGCTCGGCTTTATCATTGTTGCACCAGATAAGGGTCTGTATTTCTCCTTGTTCTTATCCCTTCCCGGTAACCCAACTGGTTGTTCTTCAAAATTAACTAAACACTCAACCGCCTCTTCTGCAATATAGGCCTCAGCGATGCAACCTTCCGGATGAGCCCTGTTTCGAACATATCCCTTGAACATCTTCATATATCTCTCGAAAGGATACATCCAACGTAGGAAGATAGGACCACAAAGCTCAACTTCTCTTACAAGATGAACTGAGAGATGGATCATTACATCAAACAAGGAAGGGGGGAAGTGCTTTTCTAGCTGGCATAAGGTCTCCACCAAGTGAGACTGCATTTTTTCTAATTTATCGACCTCAATGACTTTACTACAAATTGCCTTGAAAAAAAGGCAAAACCTGATAAGAGTGCACCTGACCTGTTTTTGAAGTACTGACCGAAGTGCGATGGGGAGCAAGTGATGCAACATTGTGTGACAGTCGTGAGATTTCATTCCAACAAGTCGCAGAGTGTCCATTGATACTATACCCTTAAGGTTCGAACAAAAACCATCAGGTAACTTCATGCCAATCAAGGACGAGCAGACAATCTTTTTTTCTTTATGCAATAAGTTCCAAGATGCCATCGGTAACTTCTCTTTTTTTCCAGAATTTTTTGGTCTCAGCTCCATTCTTATTCCCATTTCAGCCATATCAATACGAACAGATTCTCTATCTTTTGTCTTCCCGGGAATATTTAGCAATGTACCGGTTAAAGCCTCGCATATATTTTTTTCTATATGCATCACATCGAGGGTATGGCGAACTGGCAAAAACTTCCAGTACTCAAGCTGAAAAAATATAGACATCTTTTTCCAAATTGGTCGAGGTTCCCCTTTTTTCCACTGAGGTTGGTTTTGTGTCTTACCATAAACATGGTCCGCTAGTGGTAGTACCCTTTCTAACACCTCCTCTCCAGTTAAAGGAATAGGTTCTGATAACTTCTCCATGGTGTTATCAAAGGCTGATTTTTGCCTTCGATATGGATGATTTCTGGGCAGCCATCTACGATGTCTCATAACCACCGTCTTTTTGTAAGTAGCCAACCTGGTAGCTTTTGTTTTATCAACACAAACTACACAAGCATTATATCCTTTAATGATGTTACCCGACAAGTTTCCTAAGGCTGGATAATCACTAATTGTCCACAATAAAATTCCTCTTAGTATGAAAGACTCTTTCTTAAATGCATCATAAACTTGTTTCCCATGCCACAATTTCTGCAAATCTTCTATAAGTGGTTGAAGGTATACATCAATATCATTTCCAGGCTGATTTGGTCCGGATATCAATAGACTTAGCATAATGTACTTTCTCTTCATACAAAGCCAAGGTGGGAGGTTGTAAATTGAAAGCAACACAGGCCATGTTGAGTGATCACTTCCTGGTCCATGGAAAGGATTAAATCCATCGGAGGATAAAGCTAACCGAAGGTTCCTAGCCTCTGCAGCAAACTCAGGCCACCTTTGATCGACATCCTTCCATGTCTTTGAGTCAGCCGGATGTCTAATTTTACCATCATTTTGTCGCTCGGTTTTATGCCAAGTCATGTCCTTCGCAATCTGAGCTGTATTGAACAAATTTCTCAATCTTGGTATCAATGGAAAGTACCATAGAACCTTAGCAGGGATCCCTTCCAATTCTTCTCCTTTCTTGTTTAACTTCCATCTAGATGCCCCACATATTCGGTAAATCGTCTCATCTTCGTCCCTCTCACCGCGGTATAAGAGACAATCATTCGGATACACATGTATTTTTTCATAATCCATGCCTAAAGTACATAAAGTTTTCTTGGCTTCACCAAAAGATGAAGGCATACTGTTGCCTTCCGGAAGCATTGATGCAAGCAAAAGAAGGACATCGGAAAAGCATTTATCAGAAATACCATGTTTTGCTTTTAAATTATACAACTTGACTAAAGCTCTCATTTTTGTAAAACTCTCACATCCAGGATAAAGTGGTTCATTTTCACCTTGAACATGATTCATAAAATCAGAAGAATCTAACGAAATATCCTCATCATCGACAATATCCTGCCCCATTCTCATGTTTGTAGGATAAACGGATGATTCCTGTTCAGAAACTACATGACTTTGTACATAATTTGACTCTCCATGCCATATCCAACACGTATAGGTTTGATCAATACCATATTGATAAAGATGATCCTTAACAGTCTGAGCATTCCAAGATTTACTATGAGCACATCTTAAGCATGGACAACTAATTTTATTTTGTTTAAACCCATTCAGAAATGCAAAATTTAACAATTCATCCACTCCAAGTTTAAATTCTTGTGTTCTTCTATCTGCTTTCAACCAAGATCTATCCATTTTTACTCAACCAAGTTTAAACCCATTTTTTTGCTCAAATTCCACAAACATATATATTCCATAAAACTCGATATGGACCCTTATTAAAATTCTCCAAATAGATATGAACCCTAATTTCAAGTTCTCCAAATCGATATAAACACCAAATCCCCAAATTGATATGAATTCAGCAGAAACTTACCTGAGTTCAGCAAAGTGAAGTTCCCCTGGATTACTTCAGACATCAAAGAACTGAGACAAATATATGGTTAAGAAATGGTGTATGAAGGAGACAGTAAAAGAGGCATAATAAAACATAGATACTTCAGACAGACAATGATCACGTATAATAATGCTAGTCAAACTACTTTATTGCTAGTCAAAATTATTTACACTTTCCCCCTCTTTCACCAGTGTTCCCACTTATATTTTTTTTGAAAAAAATAGAAATTTTCTTAAAGTAAAAGAATTTCGTTTCTTGGTTTATTTAAAACTCAGGACAATCGTTTCAACAATATTGCATTGTAAAAAAATGTAAACACAATGGTTTGTAGCATAGTTTATTTAAAATCTTGGACAACGGTTTCAACAATTTATCATTGTAGTAACACCTACAAACAAGTGTTTTCTCAATAAACCATTGTCGTATTATATCAACTTTTTCGACAAACACAAGGACTATAAATGATTTTGTAGGCTTCGAAGACATGCAACAAGAGGAACAATTGACATGTTAAAACTTACATTATTAAATATATATTTAAATATCACTAATTGTTTATGAAATAAATTACAAGTGTCTTCTTTTAATTTGTTACATTGTAATCATATACTATATGTGCATTCAGTGGTTACTTTCGAACTATATAGTCGATAACTCTATATAAAATATTCGGAATTTGTTAAGTTTTTAAATAGACACTATATCTGTTACAAAAGCGAAACGAGTCATTTTAATGTCGACAAATTTGAATATTTCGCCTTTAATTTTTGTTAATTTTTGTTTGATCTAGGGTTATAGGGTTTAGGGTTTAGGGTTTAGGGTTTGGTGGAATAAGTTTTTCTTAAGACAACGGTCTTTGCAATTTCCCATTGTAAGAACATGTAAATTATTGTGTCGTCCTTATCATGTCGTGTATTCAAAATCCAAAGACACATACTAAATTATCGTGGTGTGTTAAAAATTGTCGGGTGTAGCTTATATAAACAACTTTTGAGATACACTTAATTTATACATGACTTCGTTTACTTACTAATTCATTGCCTTTTTCTAATTTTTGGAAAATTACCTTCGGGCATGATACTCAAGATTCCTGGTATGTTATGAAATATTCCCTAAATTTTGCCAACATACCAGGAGAATATTTCATAACATACCAGGATTCTTGAGTATCATGCCCGAAAGTAATTTTCCAAAAATTAGAAAAAGGCAACGAATTAGTAAGTAAACGAGGTCATGTATAAATTAAGTATATCTAAAAAGCTGTTTATATAAGCTACACCCGACAATTTTTAACTCAACACGATAATTTAGTATTTGAGTTTGGATTTTGAGTACACGACATGATAAGGACGACACAATAAGGTACACGACACGAGATACACAACTGAGAAAATTCAAAATTATGAATTAATTAATATCGAAATTATTTAGAAAAAAAATCAAAATGTTACTTCAAAATTTTCCCAATCGTAGATTAAGGATAGATTTAATAGTAACCGTTGTTTAAAAAATATTTAATATTCTCTTCTTTTCAATTAATTTCTAAAAATTATGAATAATTCACTCATCAATCAATTAAAATACACCGTTGGTTTGGTAAAATACTAACAATCCAAGCCGTTGGTTTATTCCCCAAAATTATTTCACTTCCCCCTCTTTTCATTTTCATTCCCCCCTTTTGTTCCCCCCTTTGTGATTTCTCTTTTCTTACCCGATAATACTTCATTCCCCTCTTTTATTTCTATTCCATTTTCTTTTCTCAATTTCTAATCGAAGCAAATCTAAGAAAGGTACTTGCATGTTTTAATCTGTTCAGTTCTTGCTTGTTGTTGCATGTTACTTGATTAAGCTTGTTATGTTCAGTTCTTGTTTGCTCTTGCTTGTTCTTTATTGGTTATGTTCAATTCTTGCTTGTTCTTGATTTGTAATGTTTTTACTTGTTTGTTTTGATTCTTATGCTCTTCTGCTGTGATTCTTTTATATTTTGGTTCGATTCTTGTGAAACCCTCGTATGTTATGTAGTTCTTGTTGGATTTTTATAAAACTCTCATATGACTTGTTTCTTTGGTATTTTTTTAATTGTTGTTACTTGCTACTGATTTAAATGGTTCACTTTGATGATGTCTTGGTTAGTTATTAGATTTTGTTTCTCATAAAACCCACATTATTAGAGATTTTTTGCTGGTTAGATTTTGTTTCTCATAAAACCCATATAATTTCTTAGCTTGGCAAATCCTTCCTTATAATGGTTTGTGGTACACAGATTATGGCTCCTCTAAAGAAGAAGACACAAGCTTCTCATAAAAAAGCAAAGTCTTCTCCAAACAGAACAGCGATGAGAGTTGTGAAGGCTATAAGGAAAACACAATCATTGAACAAAGTTAACCCCTCTTGTTCTTCTCCTATATCTGTCAAGAAGAATCCGATATCTGAAAATTTAAAGAAGAAGTTGTCAAAGAAGAAAAAACAAGTGGATTCTAAGAAAAAGCAAGTGGATTCTAGGAAAAATCCAGAAATATCGGAAGGACTAAAACTATTGAAACGTGGTTGTGTCACGATGCACAGAATTCTGAGACGGAAGATAATGAATCAAAAGCTTACTGTGACCTTCAATGCAAAAGGTGAGCCGTATGGTGATGAAGCTGGAGAGATGTAGTCGTACATTGGAGTTTTGGCAAGGACCAAAGTCCCCATTTGGCATGATAGTTGGAAGCAAGTTCCTGAGCAGACAAAGAATAAAATTTAGGACTGTGTGCAGGTATAGTAAATTGTCTACACACACATGCCTATCTTTCTCTTTGATATTGGTTTTTTTCTTTTCTTTCTATAGATTTTGTTCATTCGTTAACTTGCATATTTGAATTTTTTTGTTTCTTATGTACGTAGATGGCCTTTATTGTACCTCCGACAGTAAGGAAACTGGTATGGGAATCTGCTTGTCAAAAGTGGAAAGAGTTCAAATCCCGGCTCACGACAGAGTACATCCTTCCACACCGGAATCAACCAGAAAAGCTCACTTTTCCTCCGGTTGACTACACGTTCATAGAAAAGTCGCACTGGGAGATGTTTGTTGCTGATCGTCTCGGAGATGATTTTAAGGTAAACTTTTTATTATTTTTATTTATTTATCAATTTCAATAATTGGATAGGTATTTAGCGTGATGTTTTAACCTTGTTGGTGCTTTTTTCTACAGAAAATTCATGAAGAACAGGTGAAAAGAAGCCGGATGAATGAGTATCATCATCTAATGTCTCGAAAAGGTTATGCCAACCTAGAAATGGAATGGGTTAGTGATGACAGCCTAAATCTACTTAGTCTTTTTATATACTTTGTGTGGTCAATATGAATTTGTATCTTTGAATCATTAATAAAACATGTCGTACATGCAGTTGAAAAAACATCCAGAAGAACCGATAGATCGATCGGATGCCTGGGTCCTTGCAAGGAAAGACAAAGATGGTAATTTTAAAAATGAGAATGTTAAAGAAAAAGCTGAGAAAATAGTAAGTTATTCATTTATATTTCAACCGAGAATATTCATCATAGTTCCAATTTGATATATAACTTCTTCTATACTGTGGTGTTTTTAGGAGTTGCTCAAGAAGAAGTTTAAAGAAGGGGAATTGGTAGAAGAAGGTAGAAATGATGTGTTAACCATGGCGCTCGGTAAGCCTGAGCATGGAGACAGAGTACGTGGGCAGGGGAGCCACGTGAAACAGTCTATCTATTTTGATCTGCCAAGACAGAAAAAATCAAGGACTATTGAGGAGAGGATACATGAGGGGGTTAAAAACTTTATGGCTGAGGAGACTCCGAAAATTATAAAATAGAGAGATGCATTTTGGACTGCTGAAATTAAAAAGATCAGAGCAGAATTGAAAATGGCTAAAGGTATTGGTCAAAAGGGTAGCCCAATCATTGCTTCCCAACAAGGAAGCTGCTCAGATTTAAAGGGCGTGCCTCAGTTCATAAACGAGAATGATAGGAATGATATTGTGAGGAAAAAGCTGAACGTGGAATCTGGGGATGAAGGTTCAGATCATGGTGATGAGGAGAATGTAGAATGTTTTTCTAAGGACAATATTGGATATAAAAATATTGAAGAGGAGAATGAGCATAATGTTTTTTTCAAAGGTGAGGAGGCCTTTATGGTTGACGCTGATAATGAGTTTGTTGAAATTGAGAATCATCCTAAAGGGTTGAAGTTGGATGGTTTATCCGGTGTTTGTCAACTGGCAATAGGATCAGTAAGCAACATCGTAGCATATGGCCGGGTTGATGAAATCCCTCTTGCTGAAGGATGTGAGCCGACTCTTCACGGAATATGCCTTTCGAAGGAAAATGCAAGAGTGTCCATTTCTTATGCAATTCAAGAGGATGCTAAGATCCCATTTCCCGAAGGAGATGAAATTGTAACTGTGAAACAAGCAATAGGTTCTTTTATTGCATGGCCAAGGGATCTCGTGGTGGGGAACACAAGCAGTACCCAAGTTTTGTCTACTCCAAAGGTAAAGATTGATGATAGTGTGTGTGTAATTGATATATTTTGTTATGTTTTTACTGTGTTGACGTGCATGTTTTTATTTTCAGAATGTCAAAAAGCGTGGTGCGAAGAAAGTTGGTTCCAAGAAAACAAAGAAGCATGTAGTGATAGAAACTGATGATGTGGAGGATGAGCTTCATGTAGAGATGGGTGTAAATTATCCATCATCTTTAAAACGGTTGTGGATGTGGGCTAAGGATGATTTAAGCGATGGAAGAACCGTAAGTTTTCAGTTATATGAACAAGCATTTGCTGTCACAAAGAAGCAGGTGATCTTTCTGCAAGATATACATTCCCTATGTGGTAGAGGTGAAATATCCGGATCGATCATTACCATATTCATTCAGTAAGTTTCCACGTACATTAGCTTTTTCAATTTGTTGTTAATTATCTTGAATTAAAAATGAGTGCATTCTTATTTTAATTGTTCTCTAAATAAAATTAAATTAGATTCCAACTATTGTTTAATTTGTTTACAGCTTCTTGTATGAGTTTTTGAGAAAGAATAAAATGACGAATATGATTGCTTTTGTGGATCCGGGTATTGTTGGAGCCATTGGTTGTGGCAATGCAGGGGAGAGGTCACGTGCGCTTGCCAACCGTTTTATGAATGCTAAGGAAGGACAATGCTTTCTTATTTCTTTCAATGACGTGTAAGCATTTCTCACTTTATAAGTACACTTCATATTTTATGATCTCATTAAGATGTTTAAGTACTTGTAATTTAATTTTCATTTTTTTTATATTTTTAGTGAATTTTAGAAATTTGTAGAATATATTTGTATGGATGGAACTTTAAATTTGGTAACTTGTAAATTAATTTGCTAACTTGTAAATTGTTAAATATATAATTAAATGAGATATAAGTAATTTATTTAATTATTTCTTCAAGTTACCTTTGGTTATTTTTGAGGTAACATCTAACTGCATAATTAAATTTCTGAAAGACACATCTTCTCATGCTTTGATAGGAATCACTGGTCACTAACCGTTGTTGTTCCAACGACGGAGGTAGTATACCACATGGATCCTCTTAAGCGTCGTATTGCAAGCGATGAATGGGTAGAAGTTGTTGATAAGTGAGTCAATATTTTTAATTGCTTTAGGTAATTTATGCAAAATGTTTTTTGTTGACTTGTACTACTTTCTAACAGTTCGATAAAGATGTACAAAGAGAGGCTGAATAAGGTGAATAAGGTTGCCAGGAAGAAAATTTGTTGGGAGAATATGGCGGTAATAATATTTTTTTATAATTTCTCATATATGCAAGTAAAATATGTGATTAATTTTATTTTCTATTTTTTTTCAGGGAGTTCCTTTGCAGACAGGGGTCCGGGACTGTGGCCTTTTTGTCATGGGATATATGAAAGAAATTTGTTATGACAAAGAGCTTCAATTTACAACTAAGGTATGATTTTTTCTTGTTTTTAATTTTAAATTACAACTTTATGTCGGATGGTACTTTATTTTCACTATCAACATAGTGGCTTACAAAACTGTCAAAACTTTATTTGATTTTCAGTGGATTCGTAGAGGCAATCTGGCTTACAATGAGGATGACTTAAACGTGATCAAGATGGACTTCGCCAAATTCTTCATGAAGTTTTATTCATGTTAAGTTAGTCTCGCGAATAGTTTATATGTAATTTGTGATGGTAAGATGAACTAGTTTAAGTTATATTGACATTGTTGGTATGGTGTTTAAGTGGAGTTTTTCTGAACTTTTTATGGTTGTTGAAGTTTGGTGGATGTATGTACTTATGGTTGAAGTGGATCTTTGGTGTAGTTGGTAAATTATGAAGTTTATCGGATGTTATGGTATTTATCGCATGGTACATTTGGTTTTTGAATGGTTTGGTATTTGATTTTGCAATTTGTATTTGTAAAGGCTTTATTTATAAATAGAATAGGTATAGAACCATTGCTATGTTTGATAGACAATTGTTTAGTAAAATAAAAATATCTATTGTGCTAAGTTATACTAGACAACAGTTGGTACATAAGTAAACCATTGTCCTAAGCTATATCAGACAATATTTGGCCCAAAAGTAAACCATTGTGCTAAAGATATTCGACAATAATGTTTTAAAAGGCATACACTTGTATGAACCAAACTTATACAACTGAATAGTAGAACTTAAACATGGTGCCTTAATGATTTGCACAATAGATCAAATTATTAACACCATTGTATGTACAAATCCTAACAACACTCTGGGATCACTACATACCATTGTTAGATTAGCTTCTAACAATATCTTGGTCATTACAAAAACTGTTGTGAGCATTGCTAAAACACAATACCCAAAAACAAAAAACTGTTGTCTAAAGTATGTCATACATTTGTTTTCTTAATAAAAATCATTGTGTAACTAGATGAAATAAATACATAAACCGTTGTAGGAGTCAATTCACATAACACTATTTTTAACTATTGTGCCTCTACATTGTTACAACGGCTAGAAAACTGTTGTTTGTAGAATATTAGAAAGGGTCATATCCGTTGTGTGAATAAAATGAGATAAAGGCTTTATATTCAGTTGTGTGATATATTTGTTACAATGGTGCGTAACCATTGTATGAGTACCAAACACACCGCCCCCGGATAGACAACGAAATATTCATCTTTTAGAAAACGGTATAAAACCATTGTCTGATTCAATATTTCTATAGACACACTTGCACACACGATTATATCTTTATTATGCATGAGTTTCATAGTTTCATCTGCTATTTTTGGATTGCTCGGTTGCTGGGCGACAACCTCTCGAGTAGGCTGACTACTTGGGCGTTTAGGCGACTGAGTAGACAGCACCAATAAGAAAATTCAAGGTTGAAAATCTAACCCCTGACAACATCCATGGTCCAACTATGCTTTTGGTACCGGGTGCCTCATGGGCGGAAATATGCTTTAAGGCATGTTTGTTTCATGTCATTAAGTACACATATGATTATCAATACAATCATATTAGATATTATTTAAAGTAAAGTAAATTTAAATAAGTGCTTCATGAGTTTCCAACATTCCACCTTTGATATTACTTTAACATTATTTCTTTTCAATTATTGTTTACTCATATTATATATAGGATATAGTTAGGATATCTATTCTGTTTATAATATTTAAAAAATAATTTCAAACTGTCTATTTTATAAATTCGTAAACATGCTTTATTTACAAAAATATGTAGTAAATTAAATTTAAAAAAGTGTTTATGAGTTTTTAATCTTTGACCTTTGGTATTACTTTAACATTATCCCCCTTGAATTATCATTTACCCCTGTTATATATATAATATAATATAATTAGGATACATATTATAATTATAATATTTAAAAAATAATTTGAAACTCTATTTTATAAATTCTAATACATGCTCTAATTATAATAGGTTAAAATAAATTTCAAACTCCTCCACTTTGTAAATTAGAATACCTTATTTATTTTTAAAATCCCAATATGTCCTCTTTATAATTTAGAATAACTATGTACTTTAAATATGTTAAAAAATATTTTAATTATCAATATTTTCACTCCTATTATATGTAGGATATTGACATTTTAAATTATATTTAAAGAAGTGATTGATCAGTTTCAAAAAGTAGTGTAAAATTAAGAATATAATTTATTTGTAGCCATGATCAGTACTATCAACATGAGAATTACTTTTTTTATTTATAAAAAAAATCTAACATAACATAAATTGCTATATGAATCCAAGAAAAAATCTTAACAACATGATTTATATGCTTAGAAGACATGTTTTCATACATCAAGAGGTGAACCAGTTACCCACTACAGGGTACCAACTTAAACATAATTTTTTTATTAATCAGAAGTGGACTCGCCACTTCTCTTCACATGCTTTTTGGCCCAGACTTGCTTCCCGCAAATGGAGTACTTGGTTTTTATTCCTGGAGGAGCTATGCGTGGAATGATAGAAGATGAACGGCAAACCATTCGAGCGTACAATGGTTGTTCATCACTGGATACATCTTGCATGTATATCCCTTCTATGAAATCACCAAAAATCCTGTGCAAAAAGGAAAACCATGTCAACATGCTTACTCACCACATAAATAGATATTTGCTAATTAAATATTATTGTAATTATACATTTGCATACATCTGGATGAATTTTGAATATTTTATACCTTGTAAAAAAATCTCGAATCTCGGATTCAGGAAGGTAGTAGCCTTTGGAGAATGTCAAAAAGATAGTTCGGTCTTCAGGTGCAACGTCAGGTTCATCCTCGCAACCATCCATCAGCTGCAATCCTCCAAAAATTTCACTTAAATCCGCATCAGGATTTTCCAATACACTGCGGAGCTGACTCATATAATTTATAGGAACCAAGTTTCCTCCAAACCCTAGTTGTGGAAACCCACCTACAACGTTTTGATACAAAGGAGGACGCGGCACCAAAACCTGATTAGTGTTATAACCAAACCACAACCTATCTCCTTGAACATCTACAAACTGACTATCACTTGTGAGTATATCTCTAAAGGCCCTAACACAAACTTCAGAAATTATACTCCGGACACTTTCAATGATCTTACTCCGTCTCTCACGAAAGTAGAGTAAGTTGATTTCACGAGAGCATAACATCTGAAGCAAACGTGGATTAAAGAATTCTTGACCTGAGTCATTGTTCTCCATCCACATAAAAAATTTAGCAATTTCATTAGCAAGTTGGTCAATCAAATGAAATGGCCAAGAAATAAATTTGTGGACAGCATTCTTGCTGTACCGGATTCGTTCCAGCCAGATCAAGAATGCCACCACAAACTTGGATTCATCAACGTTACGACCAAGTTTACGGACTAGCCTATAAAATAGAGTCCTATCGATGGTATGATAAAGATTAAAATGCTGGTCGCTAACATTTTTATCATCGAAAGAGGAGTCTGGATCGTACAAAGCAAACCTATGTTTAAATTCATAGAATTCAAACTCGGTCTCCATTGCCATGACTTGAATATGGAGGAAGGGAAACTAAAAGTTTTGAGAGTTATTCAAAGAGGAAATGCAAAGGGTTTGTAGTGGTATGAATCAAACTTAGCGTAGGCGGCTCATATATAGTTGAGACTTGGTGTCAATAGGGTTTATTTCAAGGGGGAGTCGCAACCTTTTGGAGAGGCGGCATCTATTCAATTTTTTTAGGATTTTTTGGTATGGTTTTCCTACCAACCGCTATGTTTAATTTTGCCATTGTTTCAATGTTTAATTTTGTCATTGTTTGTTTTGCATATGTCTGATATAGTTTATCCCGACATTTTAAGAAAATCTTTGACTTGATTAGAATAACAATATGCACCTTTTCTTGGGAAAAAGATAAAAATTTGCATCTTTTATCTCTTCATAAACGTTTTCAAATATATGAATCAACTACAAGTTTACTTGCAATGCATGGTAACTTTCAATATTTAAGTTTTTAATTTTGCAATAACATTTGTCATATGATTCTCTTAAAGAGCATGTAATTGTGACAATTAAATCCTTATGCATTATAAGAATATAATTTGACAATGTTATTAAAATATTTGTTACTAATGATCCGAGACTCCCAATGTAATTGGAGATTTCATCTTTAAACAAATGGATTCCAGCAGTTCGATTTAAAATAAGGTATAATATTATAACCAACCATAAGTCCATAGCCTGAATTGAAAGAATAAAATATATCATTAAATCAATAATTTAAACCAAAAAGGTTGTAAAAATAGTATATTAGTACAAAATTTGAAATTTTCTTTTTTCTTCATTTTATGGATATTTTTTGTCGGAAAAGACCTTTAAAACTATCACCGAATTATACGTTATTTCGTGAGATTTGCGTGAGTTATAAAATCGTCAAACTCTGATTTATAGAAATTAAGATAGAGCGAAAAATAATCAAACAAAACTCATATTTTTTTTCTTTTGTTAGCACTTTAATTTGATCATTTCCTAAATTATTCAAATTAATAACATTTTTTAATGAAAATATAAAAATTCATATACTTATGCCGAAACATTAAAAAAAATTCAAAATCGGTAAGTCACTACGGTACTTCGGTTATTACTTTTGAATATACATTACTCATACCACTTCTTTAAAACCTAATCAGATATAATTCGTTTGTTGTTATAGTGTTCTCGAAAGAAAACTAAATAATAAACACTATTATGTGCTAAAAAATTATACTATTGGCCATACCTAAAATAAAATTAAAAGCAAACTACATACAATTAGTTGAATTTGGTGGGTATATTGGATTTTAGACTTGAACAAAAAATAAATATTGTTGATTCGGATAAATGAAATTATATTATTGAATCAGACGAAAATAAAATAAAATACAAAGATAATAAGTTACGTGTAACAGTGTGAGGCGAAAACCAAGTAATATATATATATACTATTCATCCGAGTAAATTAAATAATCTCCAACTTGTTTAAAAAGAAATTAAAATAAAATATAAATTAATAAAATTTGGTCGATGTAAAATAAAAAAAAACTAAATATGATTAATTGGATTTGGTCGACGTATAGTATTCATGTGTCATAAAGAAAAATTATGTTTATAATATTCATAGTATTTTATTAAAAAAAATTAGAGACAAAATAATATATAATATTCACTAAAAGAAATAGGGCCTTTACCGAACACCAAATCGGTCATTCTAAGGCAAAAACCGATGAGTATTCACGAGTAACGACCGAGTCAAAAAAGGTCGGATTAGTTACTTTTTGCGTAGAATTTTACGTTGACTAACGCAGACTAATGTCACGGCCGGGTGCAAGATATGCGTCTGAGAGCTTTCGAAGGAGATCGTCATTTTTCTTATGAATGGTAGGTATTGTCAGAATATGGTTGGTATTTGGCGCCCTGAAAATACCATTTTCGGTCGTTATTCTTGCAAGTCGTTTTGAATTGGCTGCCATTTTTTCCGACCACCGCCACTTCTACCCTCACCACCAACATTTTTACCCCTACCACCATCATTCATGCCCCCATGTCCCTTGCGAGGCGTGTTTTTATGGGTCCTTGATTCTTTGCTTGTGTCCCCCGCCAGCCTCTTACCTCTATCTTTTGTCATCAATGCTGAAATAATGACTAGGAAAGCTCTCATTATAATAACATACAAAAGTACATCCTAAATTGCATAAAACCAAAACCAAAATGTTAAGGCATGTATTTTATATACAATTACATTATACTTATATAGATAACATAAATTAATTCAAAATTTGCCACATTCGCACAAATAATACACCTATTTTTGAAATTTTCCATATAAACACAAATATTATACGATAGATTCATAATTTGACATAGGTATTTACACAAATATAATAATTTTGACATATTGACATAAAATTCAGTCAAACCTAAAAAATGCAAAATTTAATAAAGCCCAAATTTACAATTTTACATAATAAATAAAAACGACAAAAATTGGCACCATGCAAACCAAATATTTTGACACTTCAATTCAACAAAATAAAGTTTTACTAAATAAATTAACTCAAAAAACATAAAAAAATTATAAAATCAACTTCAAACAACATAACTACATCACATATAACTATATCACTTGATTTAAAACCAACAGACATGGAAAATAAAACTCATATATAAATATATATATATATATATATATATAAAGTTCAACAAAACATATATACATCTATATAACCACAAACAAATATACAACACAAATACATGGATCCATGAAAATCAAACTAAGGAAGGATAAATAAGTAAGACATAAGTAAATTATGTGTGTACAAATCTCTAGAAGAGCATTGCTTGATGATGGTGTTGAATTTTTCATGAATTTCGCGGAATGTTATGCGCCGTGGATTAAAATGCGATATTTATCAAGATCAAGAAGAGGTGAATAATTGATGGAAAGGCCATTGTAGTAGAATCTGGTGTAATAGAGAGAGAAGATGGAAAGAATATTGAAAGAAAGAGAATACACGGTTTATGTTGGTTAAAAATACAGTAAAGGGGAAAGCGAGGAAAAATAATTTTAACCAAGGAGACTGGTCTTATATCATCCACCTTCGGTTATTTTGGTCGCATTCGGGGAAAAATGACCGATTCAGTCATTTTAATTTTTTAAATGTTTTACATTTTTTAGTTGTTTAGTAGTTTTTAAAAATTGGGTTGCTTAATGAATCCAAAATACTTATTGGTTAAATTTTTTAAAAATTTTAAATACCAAATATATAATATTAAATAAAATTAAAAAAATTATATAAACCTCGTGCATGTTATATCTAGACATTATAGTATAAACTGCAAAGTCTAAATCTAGTGTCTAAAAAACTGTTATGATTTTTTCGTTATAACACACCATATGAGGCCATTGTTCCTTATATATAAACCCTATATTAAAAATTATATAAAATAATATGTCATTTTTATCTTTTAACATAAACCCTATATTTATACAAAAATGACAGACAAGAACATATCGATCGATGTTATCCGTCAGTTTTTAAATTTTTACGACCGCTTATCGGTCGATACATTTATTCTTTATACATAGAAACCGAATAGGTCGTTATAGCGTCAGAAACATTTTTGGTAAATCATAATAACGATGAACTTTTGTTGACTATTTTTAACGAGATGGTTGTTTTACTTATGAATGTGGTCAGTATTGCTTGAATGCAGTCATTGTTGTCTTTCTAGAAATTCTAATTTTGGGTCAATATTTTGCCTCCCTGTACGGAAATAAAGTACCAACTGCAAACACTAAACAATCATCAAATACAATAATTTATATAGAAATTACCAACAAACTACATAAATACTAAAAAGAATTCATACAAACTGAGTAACAAAAAAATACAAATCTAATTCTAATATAGTACAATAAAAACTATTAAATCATTCTTTCTATCATTAAAACAAATAAATCTGTATGTCTATCATTGTTAGATAGTTCAGGGATATTTTAGGGCTCGCATGCAACAACCAAATTATAAAGTATTATGGAATCATCCCGAGTACAAACTAAAACTTTCGGACTTCATCTCTAATGCCCATGAGAAAGGTACACATCGCTCGTCATGGATTCTTGTACATGATTACTACAATAAAACATCGCCATGAGACCATAAGTCAGTGATTGAACTGAACTGGAGTGCAATGTCCTGAACAAATAATAATTTTGTTAAACTTATGCAAGTTACTGAACAATCTATTAAATTGTTAGAATTCTAAAATTCTTACAATGCCACAACAATAATCTTCCAAATTCCATTGCATGATTTTGATCTTTAATTGACCAACCTGCAATTCACTCGTAGAACCTACAAAATTTTATTAAATAATTATTTATACTCAACAAAAACATAGAAAATTTAGATTAAAAGGGAGGAAATAATTGGAGTATGTAATTATTTTTACCAGTAGAATATGTTTTCTTCACCGCATCGATGTCAAAAAAAATTCCATCAAAGCACCCATCTTCATGATAAGTAAGCACCGTACCATCAACTTTCCCCTCAAAATTCATCAAGCCAAAAATAGAATGTGGAGGTGAGTAATATCGTACTAAGGTTTGGCCATGTGGTAAAGTAACGGTAATCTCCTCGGGTGGTAGAACATGGCCAAACGATTTCCAAAAGGCTGAGGAGAGGAGTTGTATTTGTAAACAAGACCAATTTCCATATGAAACATATATATATAATATATATCACGTATAATACATTAAAAGTATTATATAAATTCAACCTTAATACTTGACCCCTTTTCGCGCTTTCTGCTTTAAAGTAAAGTGAAAAAACCTTACATCCAACCCCCGTAGGTCCATTTAAAAACAAAATAAAATTACTAGTTAACAAAAATTACTAGTTAAATTAATATTTCTTTTTAAATACAATTATAATTTATTATCATAGATCGAACGATCATACACAATCTCTTATCACAATCATTTAGAAGATTATCAAATTTCACACGGGTCTTTTGATCATTAGGTTACTCGAAAATAATGGTTTCTGGAATCTCGTCTCAATACTCCGCTAAAATTTGCGGTGGTAAGTTCTGCATAACATGTATATAACTATATGCATATACCAAATATTAATTAATCAATACAAATTAACTGTACATTGAATCATCAACGTGTAATATGAATTTCATAAAATGCAGAATACCGTTGATTTGAGCATCCATTATATCTTTATTATATAATATGCATAAGGGGGATATTATCCAAATTTTTGGTAGTCATAGTCCTTGTACTACCAATTTCATAACGACCAATGGATCTTTAAACAAATTATTCATGGCCATTGGATCTAAAATTAAGGAATATTCTTTTACTTAAGATTTAACTTTTTTATAGCAAAAAAAACACGATGGTTAAGCTTCACTACACCATATATGACTTCTAGCAACACCTAAAAGAGTGTTAAAATGACCCGAAAATGTTACGTAAAGCAAAGTCTTTCGGCTATGGTTAAACTTTTTGAAAATTTACTGGTGTTGTATTTGCTGGTGCTACAATAGGGGTAAACCATAACACTTTTTGTACCTATGGTAATATGGATAAAGTGTTACAAGAGACACCTATATTTACAATTTCAATATCTATGATAACACCAAGAGGGTGAAAGAGTAGTTCTATTGCAACACCCAACAATCAATATGTTGGAATAAACTCTTTTACAACACCAATTTTCCATTCTAACAGTGAATGATAAAATATTTCAATCTTTTGGTCATATCTTTATATAACATTGTATCATTTCTGTAACACTTTCTTAATTTATTATAACACTTTTTTCCCATTTTACCAACATAAAAATAAATTTTTATTACACCTGCAATACTAAAAACTTATTTACAAATTTCAGTTAAGAACTCAAATCCAAAGTTAAATTTTAACATAAAATAAAGTTCGAAGTCAACCAAAGTAAAATAAAGTTTGCAAATTCATCTAAGAGCCACAACTGTTGACCATGTTTCTAATTACACCAAAATAATCTCAAGTTCTAAAATTAAGTTCACATAACTGGAGAGTATCAAGTTCCGAAAATATTTTGTACTTAGAATAAAACACGACTTCTACTTAAGAAACATGACAATCAAACATCAAGATTGTCAACTCGAATTGCCCTCCTTGAAATTAACCTTTAATTCACTATACCTTAGACCAACTATTGCAACACCCAATCAAAAATTTTCTCTTAAATCGTTCCTATTTCATGGCCACTTTTGACAAGTTTAAGCTGTTGGATGTTTTTAAAAAAATGTTACAAATGAGTTGAGTTCTTGCAAAAAAATTTAATGGTTTGCAATGATTTTGTTTAACTATTGCAACCGATTTCCAAAATTTCGGGCCCAATACTTTCCAAGGTTTTAAAAATAAGAGGGCTTTAAAAATTTCATCCGGGCATTTTAAAATTAAGATTTTGATTGTGACGTTGTCCAAGATTTAAAATAGGAATTTTTAAATTACAGCTTTAAATTTGACTATGTTTCTTTTAAAATACGACTTCGTTTTTATGATTTTGGTTGTAAGCTTCATTATGACTATTTTTTTTGTAAATATTTAGGCACTACTTGTATTTGCTTCATGTTTGTTGCATATTTACCGCGTAAACTTTTTTATGTGTAAACTCAGTTATAAATTTATCTTGTGTTGAGTAATAATGTATTTATCTTTGTGCAATGTTTGTGTTTGTAAGAATATGTTGAGTAATAAGTAGAATATTATTCAACGTCGTATATTTATGCATATTATTTATTTGCTTTCTTGTGTAGAAAATAGGCTGGTAAATTTATATCAATGACTTGGATTTTACCAATTTGTAATAATACATTGGCCCATAATTTTATTCACTTGAGACATACGTTTGCGGTAAATCTACATTATTTGAAATATTAGTTGTGTACAAAAATTGCCTGCATGTTATACGTTTGATGGCTTTGGATCTCTTTGTACATTCTATAACATTATTTTTGTAAAAAAAAGTTCAAAGGCTTCCTCTGCCAATTGCAAATACCAATAAGGCATCCATAGATCCTTCTCAATCCAAGACATCTAAAAACCTACTTGTTGGATTAGATTTAAAACTACCCCTCGGTATCCTTCCGGCATATTGACCAAGCATCATCCAATCCTTCACTACATATGTTCACTTAGTAATTTTTGGTGCAGGCAGGCAACAAATCCAATTCTTTTCACAATAATTGGCAGCGGTCAGAGGAATCATGTGGGAAATGACAACACTTCCTTGAATGATTACGTCCATGCAAAAATAATAATTTTACAAAATTTCTTACTGTATTATACCAAAAACATAAATTTTAAAATTAGTCAATGGCAATGGTAAAATATATTCCAACCCATCAATCGTGTGACGAGCCTCTTACTATAATTTTTTCCACATTTTTAACTATATCTTTTATGAAGAAAATTTATGTCCAACATTTTCATCCTCTTCAAAGGACAAACCGGCCAACGAAAGTTAATTCAATAATAAGGAACACATTACACAAGACAAAGCCTGACTGAAACCAAAATCGACTAGACAAATTGAACACAATCACAGAGAAATTCAAGAGAAATTAAAGTGAACCTAGTTTGGTATCTGCAACAATCTCTCCTTCTATCATGAGTTCAATTGTTATCATTTTGTATTCCTAATTGAAAAATATGATACACTTACTAGTTGTTCATTTCTTGTTCTTCTAAATTACTCCCCACGTCCTGATTCTTGCAGTTGTGATATTGGTAATGATCTTCATACACAGGTTACAATTGTATCTTTGTTGTGTGCATCAATTGTATATTAGTTGTTGAACTTGTCTCGAGTTCGTTCACTAATAAATAAATAGAATATAGCATCTCAAACTACAGATCTCTGGTTCTATATTTTACCTCTTATCATAAAATTAATGCACCAATGTCTTGTTAAATGACCTAATTGTAAATTACATAAATCACCGTATACTAACCCAATCCATGTCATATAGTTTTAATTATGATTGTGATTTTTAATTTGTCCCTCGTTCTTAAACATAAAAAATTGATTTTATTTTGGGTTTTTATGTTGTTTGATTGAGACTCTCACACACTCTTCCTGTTGCACTCCCTTTGATGGTATTGGATTGTTAAGTAAAATTATTATGTTTGCTTTTCTTTCTCTTATCTTCCATTTTTATTTCTTATGTTTATGATGGCGTAGCCCTAGGTACATTTGTACCTTCTTTCTTCTATCTATGATGGAGTAGTCTTAGGCATATATATACACTTTTTCCTTATTTATCATGTCTATATTACACCCAAATCCATATCATATAATCAAAATCTCATAAATTCAACAATTATTGAATCATTACTAAAAAAGTGAACATATAATTCGAACATGGGCACAAATAGGATCTGTATAATTTGTGCCCACATTATTTACTTACTTCCATACTATTTTTTTCAGTATAAAGATGGTTCATTGTATTTAATAAGTAGAAGCCAATGAAAATTTAATAAGTCATATTTTATTGTGTTCCAGATGAGAACCGCAAAAATTAAGTAGTCAAGGTCAAGAAGTATAAACACACATATAATTCTAATAAACTTCGAATATTTAGGAATTTATGTTGTTGACAATATAAAAATCTACGATATACACACAAATAACCGACAAACGAATAATTGATTTGTAAAGTACTTTATGACTTCCTTAATGTATCACAACTCTAGAATCCTTCCATATAGACAGTCATGTAATTTCCAGTCAGAAAGGTGTAGCATAATTTTCTAAAGGCACCTCTTGATGCCAATTAAACATGTTGGCTAAAGCAGATTTTTTATACCTGATGTTGGACGTCGGCGATCTGCAATGATAAAATGTTATCATTGTTAATCTTTAATGAACTTAAAAACTCATATGTAAGGCTGGATGGTGTAGGTTCATTCATCTTCAATATATCACTTCATTTAATTTGAACGAACCTACGACTCAAATTTTTTGGTACATTCTAATTTATACAAAGAAAATTTATCTATATATATTGGGAAATATCGGGAGCTTAGATAGTATAGTGTACAAATACCGTTGTGTGTCCTCAACAAATTTGACAATTGGATAATTCTGATTTGCAGGAGCTTCAACGACATCCATAGTATTTTGTTGTTTTGTGACAGGCTTCTTGAAAGATGATAAACTCGAAATACAAACATGTGCAAAAAATTAAGGAGCCAAGATCAAGATGCAAAAGGCATTAATAATAGTAAATATTAGAATTTAAAATTTTATATATATATAAATATGTGTGTGTGTTTATATGAATATGCACACACACAAATAATCGACAATTGTATTGGATATATATATACACACGCACACACTCAAATAACAGACATCTAAATTGAAATTTTACTAGTTTTTCATGGGAGGTTCTAAGTCCATGCTTATTACATCATTCCAAGTTTGGACACAACCATCTTATTTTCAAAATTTGATATCAGTAGTCAAGAGCATCTTCATTGTCAATTATTTTGTATATGATCGAGTAATAGGTACGATAACTGATTTTCATCTTACTATTATATTATTGTGATATTTGTCAAAATTAGTAGAATTGCTTGTACAAAAAATGATGAATAGAAGAACTAACGTTCGTGCCTGTTTTTTCTTTTTAAGTCTTCTAATAAAATCGAATCTCATAAACACAAAACAAAGATGCCTGAACTTGTTTGTCTTATATAAATTAGGAATTGAAAGGCATATGTCATAACCTATTTGTTTATTCAAGAATTTAACTCAACTCAAATAAGAATGTAACAAGTAAATAGTGAATGTACCGTCAAAGAGATCTCTCAAAGTAAAATCTGTCAAAGGATTTAGAAACAAGATTCATCTACAGACATGAGGAATTACTTCACTGGAAGAAGTTCAAGAAATTGATCAAGCCTCAGTGATATAAATCAAGATTGTGGATTTAATCAAGTGACAGAGATCTTGTCAGGGTATCAGATAATTACAGGGATTTAATCTGAAAAAAATCAAGTATCAAAGTCAAGACATGAAGAAACGTCACGAAAGTTAGTCACTCATGAACCAGACAGTACATCGAGTGTCAATATTGAAGTGGTGGAATTGATTCATAATTTTCAGAAGATTTTCAGAAGAATGGTTGCAGTTCAAGAGTAGTATTAATTTTTTATTAATTAATTAAGTCATATAATTTAATTAAGAAAATAAATTATATCTCCAAAGATTAATTTATTGATTAATTGAATTAATTGATTAATTAATCCTGAATTAACATTAAGAATTTTCTGAATTATAATTGAATTAAAAACAATTTTAAATCAGTAAGACAATTAAGATTGAACTGGCATGACAATCTGGATTGTCATACCGATTGTCATGCCAGGCCTTTTTCAATTATCTCGCCGAAAGTTCTAGCAGGGAGGAGATAGTCTTGCCAGTTCAGTTTGATAGTCTTGCTAGTTCAACAGATAGTCATACCGATTGTCATGCTAGTACAACAGATTGTCATACCGATTGTCTTGCTAGTTTAACAGATTGTCTCACCGATTGTCTTGATAGTTCAAGTGTATTCTGTTGATTGATTTACTTAAAAGACAGAAGTAGCAGAAGACATTTAACATATATTACAAGTCAACGACTCAAGAACAAAACCACAGCAGCCGACTAAACATTTCATCTCTCACTGCTGCAAATTCAAGATCAACAATTTCTAGTAATTAAAGTTAAATCCAAACCACTAGAAATCATTCTCTTATTCTTGTGTAACTATCTAGCGGATCAAAATCCCTAGAACTTAATATCAAATTGCTTCTAGCATTTGATTCTTTTTATTGCAAAAATAGAAAAAGTTCATGTCAAATTTATTCTAGATTTGTGATAATTAATTTGAGATTAATCCCTTGTAATCGATGCCGTTGTTGTAACACCTTTCAAGTTTAATAATATTTTTATTTAACTTTAATTTTATTTCAATTTTTATTCCACACTAAATTTGATTAAACGGTATAGTTTGTACTCAACCCCCCCTTCTACAAACATATTGGGACCCAACAATTGGTATCAGAGCCTTCTGATTAACGAACAAATCAAGATCCTAGACTTTTGTGATTTTTCAACTCCTTAAATTTTTATTTATTCAAAAATTCATAATGACTTCACAAAAAGTTGGAACCGTTAAAATTCCACTATTTGATAATGAAAATTATATTATGTGGAAGAAGAAGATGCTCTTGTTTTTACAAGTTGCAAATCCCAAATATCTGAACTTGTTAAAGAAGGGTCCAAAAATTATATTATGTGGAAGAAGAAGATGATGTTGTAATTACCAAGGCTAGAACCTATGCAATAGAGCCTTTGGCTTTTACTCCTGTTGAAAAGGAAGAAGCCTCCTTGGTTGCCAGCCTTCAATTAATTTTAGTTGATTCCCTTGATTCCTTGATGAACAGACATGTGATGAATTGTAAAAATTCCAAACACATCTGGGAAACTATTGAGGTGATTAATGAAGGTACAGAGGAAGTTAGGGAGACCAAGTTAGAGATCCTAACCTCTGAGTATGAACATTTTAAATCCAATCCAGGAGAAGGAATTACTGAAGTGTTCGAGAGATACAATGCTTTGATCAACAACCTGAACATGAATGGTAAATTTTATTCAATCAGGGAGATCAACAAAAAGTTCCTTTTAACACTGCCAACTCATCTTGAACATAGAATCACTGCCATAAGAGAAGCTAGAGATCTGAGTGAGATTTCTTTGGATAGACTCTATGGTGTGTTAAAAACCTATGAGTTGGAGCAGATTCAGGAAAAGGAAGTCTACGGGAAAGATAGAGTGGTCAGCACATCTACTGCTCTATTAGCTGAAGGTCAACAACAACAACAATCTCAACAGTTAGAGAGAATGGTACAGTATTACAAGGCTGAGGAAAATGTGTTAGTAGCAGAATATGAACCTCCTACTACAAATCAATCCAGTGATGATTTTTACTCCTTGGAAGAGCTGGAGCAATTAGAAGATTAGTCAATGGCCCAGATTGTCAAGAGATTCTCTAATGTCAGATTCAAGAGAAATCCCAAGTTCAAGTACAAGTCCAACTACAACAGATTCCAGACAGGTGGATCTTCATCCTCTAACACCAGTAGTGGTGGATACAAAACATGGATGGTTGATCGGAGCACCATTAGATGCAATACCTGCAATGAGTTGGGACACTTTGCCACAGAATATAGGAAGCCAAAGCAAGTAAGGAAGAACTCTTATGCTTCAAATCAGAAGAGTAACTCTGAAAGGGCTTATCTGGCAAAGGGAAGAAGCTGGGATGATACTGATAGTGAAGATGATGAAGAAGGGAATCTTTCTCTTATGCCTATTGATGGAAATACTTCATCGTCAAGAAAAGAGGTAAAATTTACTGATGATGAATTAGTTTATCATATAAGAGGTTCCTTAGATTGTGCTCGTCGGGATAATGAACTGTTAAGTCAGCAGATCAAAGACCTTGAGAAAGAGGTCAATGAATTAAGACTTGTGCACATTAATCAAGACAAATTAAAAGAAAAAGTATCTTTTCTTGAGAATAGAGTTAACTGTTATAGACAACTCGAAACTATTCTCAAAGACAAGATCACCGGTCTTGAGACTAAGGTTAAAGCTTATTTCAATTCTTGTTCGAAGGCTAAAGAGTTCTACAGTAAGCAAGATGTTAATCAAACATCTGGAATAGGTTTTGATTACAATGCTACTATTGGAGAATTAGGCATAAACTCCTCTTCTCATGTCTGTGCTAAAGGTAGGGAAGTACCACATGTGCTTAAGGGTGTTGATAAACCCTTCTATAAAGGATCAATTACTGAATCATTTGATGAGACCTCCTTTATTATTAAAGAAGAAATACGTGTTGAAGATCATGCTAATGAGAAGGTTGTTTCCAAGTCAAGTGTCTCGAAAGTTCCAGTCAAAGTTGTGAAAGTAACTGAGACTAACTCAGACACACATGAGTTGGATAACAAAAATGACATGTCTACCATGCATAAATTGCCTGTTATTAATCCCTCTCATAAAATATGTGGTGTTCCTAATTTTATATCTTGTGCTTTCAATTTGATGTATGCTTATTTTAATGGTAAGCATGTTTCTAGTGATATGACTACTCCTCGTCAGCATGTGAATAATAGGAAGCATGATAGGTCTAAGACTGCTAGTCCTTGTAAGGGTAGAAAGGAGACATTTGTGCCTAAGCCTAAACAGAAATTTGTTAAGGCTGTTTACAAGGTCAAATATTTAGTCATTGAGAAAGTTGAGAATATAAAAGTTAAGAATGTTGTTTTGCCTGATAAAGGCCAATTCTACAAGTATGCCGGACCCAACCAAGTTTGGGTTCCGAAGAAGGTCTACTCTATTTGTAGTGCAGGGCAGTAAACAGGGGGAACCGGTAGTGTGGATTCTTGACAGTGGATCGTCAAGACATATGACCGGAGATAGAGCCCTTCTATCAAATATGGTTGAGAAAGCTGGCCCACTGGTTACCTTTGGAGATCACAGTAAATGTTTAACTGAGGGATATGGCTGTTTGCAAGCTGGTAATATTATCATTGAACTCAAACTTCTTTCAACATTAGTGATTTCTTATTTCATTTAAAATCTTTTAAAATCACTATTGCACATCATTTCTCTCAAAAGATTAAATGTATAATTTTCATTCATTATAGATCTTAAGTACATTTTATCTCTATATTGCCATATGTTCTGT
The DNA here is from genome assembly GCF_009905375.1 of Apium graveolens. Classification (NCBI taxonomy): domain Eukaryota; kingdom Viridiplantae; phylum Streptophyta; class Magnoliopsida; order Apiales; family Apiaceae; genus Apium; species Apium graveolens. The sequence goes on from NC_133657.1 coordinate 191,970,649, forward strand.
GATATAGGTTCAGTCTACAATGGCTTTCTTTCATTGACAGTCATGAGGATGAAAACCCGCAACTTATATCCCAGATTGTAAAGACAAACACAGAAACATAACCAACCAACACTCTTTTACCACTAAAATGAAGTATAAATGAGCGTGAGGGAGATAGTTCCTTAGTGTACCACATAAGGAAGGTTCTGAAGTCAACCCAGCAGCTCTGTCTCCTACAAAGATGAGTAGTATTTAAACCAAGACAACTACTAGCCCCATACATCTTCTCAAAAAGATGTAATGGATGAAAAGGCATAAAAACAGTTACTAGATTCATTCTCTCAATAGGGTGCGTCTATTGATAGTTGCCTGTCGTCCAAGGCATCCGATGTAGTGTCACCACCTCAAACATAAACAATTCTTGATGCACAATGAAAGGTTACACACAGAAAGGATGAGTTCACAGAAATATGAGTTTCAATCATTTTAAGGTCAGATTCGATTGTTCAAGGTTCTTTAATGGACCAATTGCCTTTACAGCTGTTAGGAGAGGATATTGATCCAAAAGCCATATATCAGTGGTCAGTGTCTACCTCCCCAGGCATAAATCCCCTGAATGCATCTGCGGATAGTGGATCTGACATAGGCGCAGATCGGCAACTTGTTGACAATGATTCAGATATTACCTGATGAGTCACAAGGAAATGTCTTCACAGACATTAGAAGGGAACTTTGATCTTTATGCTAAATTCGTTGGATCATTGTTTACCTTCCCAGAATTTAAATCTGGAACCCTAAAGCGGAAACTAGCAACTTGTAGCTTATGACTCAGATTCATCTGACAAGTTTAACAAGGATGGAGATTTGCCAACTCCCATTGCACCACCTATGACCTCCTTAAGGATGCCTAAGGTGATTTTCCTTGCAGGTACAGCTGAATTTTGGAGCTATGAGAGGAGTGATACACTTGTGAGAATGAGTGTAAACATGAGTGGAGAGAAGAGTGAAACACATGTGAGGTACACTAAACAGAATCACACACTCACAGTGAGGAAGCAAGAGAAATTACTTGTTCTTTCTTTCCTAACCAAGTGAAATATGAGAACTCCTTCAGAAAACGGCATACATTCCTTCTCTAAGGGGGAGATAAAAGCTTAAGTAATAGTTTGGAGGATTCCTCAACTTAGGGGGAGAAATAGCATGGAGGAAGAAAAAGATCCTACATATGTACACTACACCACACCATTGTTGTTTGTAACTACGGATCCTATTGTACGGGAGAGGTGGTAAACACATGGTGATTTTCTAGTAAGGGGAGAAGCTATTTTCCAAAAGGGGAGTATCATTAGTTTTTATCTGCGGATTCTATTGTAAGGGAGATGTGGTAAATGAAGGTGATCTCCTTTAAGCAGTTGATTCTTATAGGGGGAGAAACAAGAGAGATATGCGCTTCTCAACAGGAAATGTGGTTGTACAAAAGAAGATGAAACTACTTGAAGATATGTTCAGTCTAGAGGAACATCTATTTGGAATCTGGAAAATATTAAATATAATCCAGAACTTTTCTGCTATTTACTTTGCATTTCTGTTTGCATCTTTTCCTTATTTGTTAGTTGAGTTATCCTCTAGGTATTTGTTTTTATTGTCTAACAAACAAATAAGGGGAGATTGAAAGGCATATGTCATATCCTATTTGTTTATTCGAGGATTTAACTCAACTCAAATAATAATGTAACAAGTAAATAGTGGATCTACCGTCAAAGAGATCTCTCAAATAACATCACTAGAAGAAGTTCAAGAAATTGATCAAGCGTCAATGATATAAATGAAGATTGTGGATTTAATCAAGTGACAAAGATCTTGTCATGGTATCAGATAATTACAGGGATTTAATCTGAAGAAAATCAAGTATCAAAGTCAAGACATGAAGAAACGTCACGGAAGTTAGTCACTCATGAACCAGACAATACATCGAGGGACAGTACATCGAGTGTCAACATTGAAGTGGTGGAATTGATTCATAATTTTCAGAAGATTTTCAGAAGAATGGTTGCAGTTCAAGTATAGTATTAATTCTTTATTAATTAATTAAGTCATATAATTTAATTAAGAAAATAAATTATATCTGCAAAGAATAATTTATTGATTAATTGAATTAATATTAAGAATTTTCTGAATTATAATTGAATTAAAATCAGTTTTAATTCAGTAAGACAATTAAGATTGAACTGGCATGACAATCAGGATTGTCATACGGATTGTCATGTCAGGCCTTTTTCAATTGTCTCACCGAAAGTTCTAGCAGCGAGGAGATAGTCTTGCCATTTCAGTTTGATAGTCTTGTTAGTTCAACAGATAGTCATACCGATTGTCATGCTAGTACAACAGATTGTCATACCGATTGTCTTGCTAGTTCAACAGATTGTCTCACCAATTGTCTTGGTAGTTCAAGTGGATTCTGTTGATTGATTTATTTAAAAAACAGAAGCAGCATAAGACATTCAACATATATTACAAGTCAACAACTCAAGAACAAAACAACAGCAGCAGACTAAACATTTGATCTTTCACTGCTGCAAATTCAAGATCAACAATTTCTAGTAATTAAAGTTAAATGCAAACCACTAGAAATCATTCTCTTATTCTTGTGTAACTTCTAGCGGATCAAAATCCCTAGAACTTAATCTCAAATTGCTTCTAGCATTTGATTCTTTTTATTGCAAAAATAGAAAAAGTTCATGTCGAAATTATTCTAGATTTGTGATAATTAATTTGAGATTAATACCTTGTAATCGAAACCGTTGTTGTAACACCTTTCAAATTTAATAATATGTTTATTTAACTTGAATTTTGTTTCAATTTTTATTCCGCACTGAATTTGATTAAACGGTGTAGTTTGTACTCAACCCCCTTCTACAAACATATTGGGACCCAACAATACAAACTATATCAATGGTGGTCCAAACATTGGAAGCTATTCTAGTACACTAAATCATGAAAACTCTATAAATCACAATTTTAAATAAATTTGGAAAATAATACAATGAATAATAGAGAGTATTAACTAAAAATATTTATTATAGCTTCTTTTTAATTAAACAATAAGTTCAATAAATTACATAAAATCACTAACTAATTCTAACTTCTTCTGGTAGCTCCCTCCGATGTCTTTCTTTCTATTTTATCTAATTTTTTTCCTTTTAAAACTACAAGAAAAACAACATTAGACAACACTTATCACACAACAGTTGAAAAAAAACTGTTGTCCCGAAATGACAAACAACAGTTTTATTTTGCCCTCTTATAACCATTGTCTAATCCAAGGTTCATATAACGGTTTTGTGAACAGTTGTAAAAAAAATAACAAAAAGGTGGAGTTTGCACAACAATTTTTGAGAACTATTATCTTGATATGCTTCACACAACTGATGAGTAACCGTTGTAAAATGTTAGACAACGGGTTTTTAAATCTGTTATTTTAATACATATCACAAAATGGTGCAAGTAACCATTGTAAAAAAATGCACAACATTTTCTTTAAACTATTATCTTAATACCCTTCATACAATAGAATGGTTAACTTTTGTAAAATAGTAAACAACGGTTTATAAAGAGACAACAACTTATGAAGGTGTTGTCTAAGCGATCCCGAGACAATGGTTAATTTAAAAGTCTTTCCGTTGGATGTTTACCTTTCAGACAACGACTTTTAAATGGGCCTCAGACAAACGTGGCACCACCTGATTGGTGGAAAATATTTCATCCGGATGGCTTAGTTGGAAAAATCTAGCCCATTGATTAACTTCACCTGGATCACTTAGTTGGCACTATAAGAGGCCTTGATTTTCTGAAGGTGTCACACAACATTTTTTTAGAAAACTGTTGTTTGATATCGAATTCATAAATTGAATCTCGAATAATTTTAAATGATTTTTTGAATGATCCAAACGTAAAGGTGTTAAAGTATATATATTTTAGTCATATAAAAAAATTATAAAAAATGAAACATATCTTTACTGACTTTATACGGAAAATTCAGGAAAACTACTACTACCCTAAACGAGATTCATTCCCGAATAAAAAAATAATTTTTTAAAATAATTTTTTACACGATCCAACCGTACCGATGTTAAATTATATTGATTTAGTCATGTGTAAAATTATTAAAAAAATCAAACTTATCTTGCATGACTTTGTAAGGAAAATCGAGTAAAAGTACTATTCCCTCTAATGAGATTCGTTCCCGATCAACAAAATTATTTTTTTAATGATTTTTTGAACGATCCAGCCATACAGATCTTAAAGTATATAGATTTTAATCATTTAAAAAAATTATAAAAAAAATTCAAACTTATCTTGAATAACTTTATAAGAAAAATTCGGTAAAAGTACTACTACCCTAAATGAGATTAATTCCCGAATAACAAAATAATATTTGAAAAATATTCTTTAAACGATCCAACCATACTGATGTTATATTATATGATTTTAGTCATGTGAAAAAATTATAAAAAAATAAAACTTATTTTGCATGACTTTATAAGGAAAATTTTGTAAAACTACTATTCCTTTTAATGAGATTTGTTCCCTATCAACAAAAATATTTTTTAAATATTTTTTTGAATGATCCATCGTAAGGATGTTAAAGGATATAGATTTTAGTGAAATGAAAAAATTAAAAAAAAAATCAAACTTATCATGAATGACATTATAAGGAAAATTAGGTAAAAGTACTACTACTTTAAACGAGATTCTTTCCTCAATAACAAAATAATTTTTTAAAATAATTTTTTAGACAATCCACCTGTAAGAATGTTAAATTATATTGATTTTAGTCAATTGAAAAATTTTAAAAATAAAAAAACTTATCTTGCATCACTTTATAAGGAAAATTCAGTAAAAGTAATATTCCCTATAATGAGATTCGTTCCCAATCAACGAACTTATTTTTTAAAATGATTTTTTGAACGATCCAACCGTACGGATGATAAAGTATACAGATTTTAGTCATATGAAAAAATTATTAAAAAATATTCAAACTTATCTTAAATGATAAAGTACTACTACCGTGAACGAGATTCATTCCCAAATAACAAAATAATTTTTTGAACGATCATAACGTGCGGATATTAAAGTATATAGATTTTAGTCAAATGAAAAAATTAAAAAAAACAAACCTATCTTAAATGATATAAAAAGGAAAATTAGGTAAAAGTACTACTACCCTAAACGAGATTCTTTCCCATATAACAAAATAATTTTTTAGACGATCCAACCATAAAAATGTTATATTAAATTAATTTTATTCATGTGAAAAAATTATAAAAAAATAAAACTTATCTTGCATGACTTTATAAGGAAGATTCGTTAAAAGTACTACTACCCTAAAAGAGATTTATTCCCGAATAACAAAATTATTTTTCGATCCAACCGTACGGAAGTTAAAGTATACAGATTTTAGTGATATGAAAAATTAAAAAAAAAAATTCAAACTTATATTTCATGACTTTATGAGAAAAAATCGGGTAAAAGTACAAATCCCTATAACAAGATTCTTTCTTGATCAACAAAATTATTTTTTAATATTATTTTTTGGACGATCCAACTCTACAAATATTAAACTATATTGAGTTTAGACATGTGAAAAAATTATAAAAATATTTCAAATTTATCTTGCATGACTTTATAAGAAAAATCGTGTAAAAGTATTACTCATCTACACGAGATTTATTCCCAATCAACAAAAATATTTTTTTAATTAATTTTTTTCGACAATATAACCTTACAAATGTTAAACTATAATGATTTCAGTCATCTTAAAAAATTTTAAAAAAATTGTATACTTATCCTGCATGATTTTATAAGGAATATTTGGTAAAATGACTAATATTTTTTTATCCTAGGTAACCCACAACCGCTATCATTCTGTTAAGGAAAAATATGATAAAATGACTAATATTTAAACGAGACTTGTTTACGATTGTCTGAAGATTTATCAAACAACGGTTTTTACGACGAATCCGTCGTTTGATTATATACGACAGTTTATTCTCACCTAACCGTTGTAGAACAGAATGTCATACAAAGTCTAAGAAATCATTTGTTCTAAACTATTGTAGAACTATTACAAGTCCAACCGTTTTGTATTATTTCTATGAAACCATTGTGTATCACAAATTAGTATTTAACGAAGGTTAAGACCTATTATTTCAGAATTAATGATCTTTAATAAATGTTTATATAAAAATTTATTTTTAAATATTTTAAAAGTAAATAAAAAATTACATGAAATGAATATTTATTTATAGGAAAAATGTCACTCAAGTTGCAAGAGATGCTACATTACACCGCCATAATTAATTAATTATTTAATTTTAATAAACATATTGAAGGCAGTTCAAGAAAGAATAAGATACCACCAAGTAAATAAATTATTTACATTTATAATTACTCAAATATTTAAATAAATTTAAACTGAACAATTTTTAAAATTAAAATAATATGTAATATTTTTAAAATTGAATCATAACAAAAACAAAAACACTAATTGTAGCCCATTTCTCGATGAATTGTTGAGACGGTATATAAAATATAAACGGGGGCAAAATTGAATTGGGGCTATGTTGGGTTTTATTCTAAACTAGTTTATTGATTGATGTTTTTTATTTCCTTTATTTTGTTTTGCTGGCAAAGAAATCGGACTATGACTTGTCTTTGCTTTCCTGAGTATTTTTTAGGAGCTCTAGGAAATGAACGTTAGCAGAAGAGTTGTTGTAGGACTTTCAGTTTGGTTGTTCCTATTTTCTTGCCACCTTCTATTGTTGTGGCTCTATATTATGTATTTGCAGTAGCAGAATAAAAGTCATCAAGTTAGCGTGCATCTTTGTTTTCTAGTTTAAAATATACATACTTATTATTATCATAAGTCATGTTATATTCCTACAATCTGGTATTAGAGCTCAGGGGACAGTGGTAGAACGAGGGAAAATTTAAAAAGGGGCCATTAGCTTGAGCTTCTTTATGCTGACTAAGGGGAATTACACAACATGGGCTATAAAGATGAAGGTCAACATGCAAGCTCACAGAGTTTAGAGAGCTGTAGAGACAACTGAAAAGAATTTGGAGGACAGAATTGATAAGATCTCTTTGGCGGTGATTTACCAAGGAATTCCTGTGGACATACTTATGTCACTCGCTGAGAAACGGACTATAAAGGAGGCATGGGAGGCCATTAAGATTACGTGTCAAGGTGCTGAACGCGTAAAGACTGCTAGAACTCAAACATTGAAGGTTGAGTTCGAAGCAATGAGCATGAAGGAGTCTGAATCACTCGACGATTTCTTTCTAAAACTCACTGGTTTGGTGACTAATATACGGGCTTTGGGAGAAACCATACCTGAGTCGTATATAGTCAAGAAATTGCTACGAGCTGTGCCTAAGAAATTTCTCCAAATTGCTTCAACCATTGAGCAGTTTGGAGATTTGGAGATGATGTCTGTCGAGGAAACAATAGGGTCCTTGAAGGCGCACGAAGAAAGGTTATGAGGGACAAGTGAAGGAAATGGGAGTCAACTATTGCTCACGGAGGAGGAGTGGGCAAAACGAGAAAGAGGAGATGAAAAGTTTTTGTTAACTCGGGACGAATGGCTGAAACGAGGAAATAAGGGACGAAGAGACACTTCAAGACAGAGGCCTCGAGGTAACTTTGAATTCCGTGAAAAAGATATAATGTGTGGTGTTCATGACAAAGGCAAAATCCAGTATTTCAACTGTAGCTGCTATGGATTCTTTGCCATAGAATGTCAAAAACCAAAACGTGACAGGGACACCAAGGAGGAGGCAATTATTGCACATATACCCGACGATGAACCGACTTTATTGTTGGCCGAGAAAGAAAAAAAGAAAGAAATGGTGTTGCTAATCAACGAAGAAACGACACCGAAACTGAGTAATGAAGGAGTGATAAATAAAATGGAATCAAATTTATGGTATCTTGACAATGGAGCCAGCAATCATATGACGGGATAAAAATCCAAATTTCGCGTGCTTGATGAAAGTGTGGGTGGACATGTGAAATTTGGAGATGGATCGTTGGTCAACTAAAAAGGGAAAAGGCGTAATAGTTCTTAAGTGCAAGAATGGGGAAGAGAAGACGCTTGGAGATGTTTGCTATATAGCATCACTGTGTAGTAACATAATCAGCCTCGGTCAATTGGCAGAAGAAGGTAATAGTTGGTTATGAGAGGTGACTTCTTGTGGGTATGGGGCTGTCAAGGAAATCTTGTGATGAAGGTAAAGAAATTGATGAAGAGACTTTATAAAATCATTCTCAACACCAGCGAAAACAAATGCTTATTGTCAAATTGTGAGAAAGAAAGTTGGTTATGACATATGCATTTTGGACATGTTAACTACAAAGCCATGAAATTAATGTCAGAAACAAAGATGGTACAAGGCCTGCCCAAAATGAGTCAAGTGAAAGAGATATGTTAGGGGTGTTTGATGTCAAAGCAAGCAAGAAATTTATTCCCTTTAAAATCGATTTTTTCTTCCATGCAAGCTTTGGAACTAGTGCATGGCGATCTTTGTAACCCTATATTGGCAAGCACAACTACAGGCAACATGTATGTGTTCCTCTGAATAGGTGACTACACTCGTGTAATGTGGGCTAATTTATTGAGTCATAAAGATGAAGCCTATAGAGAATTTAAAAGATTTCGTTCTTTCGTTGAGACAAATGATAGAGAGATCAGAACTTTTGGAACTGATCGCGGAGGCGATTTCATGTCTAAAGAGTTCATTGCTTATTGTGAAGAAGCTGGAATAAATCGCCATTTCACAGCCTCCTATTCGCCTCAGAAAAATGGGGTGCTTATGTAGGAATTTTAGTCCCTTTCCTTTTAATCTAAATATTCTCTTGTTTTGAAATTCCAGCGTGATCTACTAGTGCAGCTTCATTTTTTTCCACCGACTATTGCCAACAAGTTTTTTCTGCAAACATCTAATTATAATAAAATTAAGTATGAAAGCATCAGATTCACAAGCATGATGTTTTGTTACTTCTATGGAGAAGGCTACTCACGCAAGCAGTGTAGTTAACCATGATTCAGTGAACTTGACTTCCTAACTTATTTGATATTTAGTATATGCTTATGTTTTCTATTATGCAATTTGGATCATTAGTTTGGCTATTTAGTGTTTAAAAATGCAGCTCTGAATTGATCAAGTGCATATATATGGTCAATTGGTCACAAGAATTCGATGTATGTACTGAGTTAATTTCTCAATTCAGGTGCTAGATAGAAATTTATACATTCCATCATGGCAGCTTTGGATTATATCAATTTATCCTTCATATATAAATTGCAATATAGCTCTCTACTATCAGTATGCTCTGTTGTTTTAACCTGTAAGTATTCTGTGTAAGGTTATCTAGACCACTAAATTCAGAGATGGTACATATGCCTTACAACTTGCCTTCATAGCGCTGCTGAGATTCAACTATTCAATTTATCCATCACGTGTGAACTGCAACATAGCTCTATAAATTATCTTCTTATATCAATTTATCCTTCATGTATTGCAATATAGCTCTCTACTATCAGTATGCTCTGTTGTTTTAACCTGTATGCTCTCTGGTAATGATAGATGTTACCCACTTCTATGTAAACCTTCCTTCAGTTGCATCCAAATTTGGCTTACTACCATCCTTTAACCTATACTCTTCTCAACTTTCATATTTAATTAGTGTAATCAGATTCAACTGTAATATTCTACACTGTCGGTTAAAAGCTATGGACACATGAGTTGCTTCACCAAGTCATCAAAAGTAATCTCTGGCTTGCATCTTATGCTTGCAGAGAGTTTATGGCTTACATCATTCAATAGATAATATTACTATATCAAGTTATTGAACAATATCATCAGCACAATATAAAACAACTAGAAAAAAGGATAAAAAAATGTATCTGTAGTGAACCCTGCATTCATCTTTTATCTGGAAAGATAGTAATTGTTTCTTACTAGCCTTCTGATGATAATACATCACGATTAATGTGATTTAAATAGTTTCTTCATTAGCAATATATGGTTACATATTGCATGCAACATGCATATATCTTAGATAAATCATGAGATGTATAACCTGTAGTTTAATGGTTCTGATGCAGATTATCTTTACACTTGAAGGAAAAATAATAATATTATTTGTTCTAATTTTATGCTCTATAGGAAAAGTTTTTTCGTGTTTATTATTCTTTAATTATGATTAATGTAGTCTATACATACATTATCACATTTTGCTTAGGATGTTATCTCGGTGGCATCTATTGTGTCGAACTCAAAAGTGCTATGTGTCTTGTGTCAGACATTCACCTAGCTGCAATTCATATTTCCTTCTTGTATATTCGGTCACTCCAGTTTAATATCCGGAGTCTCAGCAAATAATAGATTATAGCCTTCTACTCGGGTTATATTTTTGAGCTCCAGAACATCTGATTTCTTCTCCAATTAAAATAATAGAATATAACCTTATTTGCTCCAGAACTCCAGTTGAAAATGTTTCAAAAATTCCTTCTCCAATTTGCTGGACTGGATATTCAATTAATGCTTTTAATGTAGTTTTATAATTCTTATGTGTTTACTAATTTAATTTATGCAACCAATCTCTGTGCTTCCTATATCTAAGTCGGGTCGAGATGCACTCTTTGAACCTATGACGACACAAGACTTCTTCTAATCTCTAACAATAACAAAATCAGAATTAAAGCTCTCTTACTTGACCAGGTAGAAACTGCCTTTATTTAAAACTTATTTAAGTGCTATCGAACGATAATAGTTATGCTAACAGATGGAAATCAGGATTTTGAAAGTTCTGGTAAAAGAAAGTAACTAAAGATCTTTTAGATTAACGTATTTAGTCTTGATAATGTATGATGCAACTATTTGGATATACAGGATACAATGGAAGGGTGTATGTGTTTGACAACTATTTGCAGTTTTTTGAACTGATCGCATGTACTTGTGAAAGTCTTATGTTGATAAATATTTGCAGGATGATCACCGAGTTGATGAACATTTACACGAGGATTAGGGACTATTGAAAAGCAGAATGGTGTAAATAGAGGAAACTCTCCTCCTCGGCATAGCTTTTTATCTCCCACTAGACTTGATAATCTTGTATATTTGAGAATTATATTTTTGATTTCGATAATGTTGTATATTGGGATGCTTTGTATTAGTTTGATAATGATAAATCAAAGTTTTGATCATTTATATGTGATTGATTTTGCTAATTTTTTTGGTATACCCTCTTATATAGAGAATCGTGGAGAACCATTATTTAAAAAATATAAAATATATAATTTATTTTATAATTTATTTTATTTTACATCATATATAATTATAAATTTTAATTATCAAGTTAAAAATCAAAGTTACACAATTTTTTTTATTTAAAAAATTATTGAAATTTTTAAAAAAGTTTAAATTGGTTCTATAGCAGAATCACCACTACAAGAAAAACAGGCTGAGACAAACCCCTCAATACCGTTGAGTATTGAGGCACCGTCTGATATGCGTATCAGACAACAGTACCCATTTGTTGTCTGTTTGAATCAAAGACAACATCGAGGTCGTATAAAACTGTTGTTTGAAGGTTGGATGAAACAACGGTTTAGCTTAACAGAGTGTTGTTAGACTTCAAGTCATTCAAGTGTTTCTACATAAAAACCTATTATTTAAATATTTGAAACACAATGGTTTAGTTTTACACAACTGTTGGGCTTGACATATTGTTATAATTTTTTCCTGCTATAATAGTATTGTGTGAAACAACTTATTACAACGATCAAGTAAACCTCAATTTGTGTAAATATGTTCAGACAACGCTTTATTCATTTGTAACATTTGTCGGAATAATTACATACAAGGGTTTTTTATTATTTTATTACAGTTTATTGACATTAGATAATGGTTTAGTAAGATAAAACTATTGTTTCAATTTTACACACAATTGTTTGACAATTTTTATACACTTGTCAAGTGTATCTTCAATAATTATTAACTAAACATTTTGTACATGAAATCTCATGTGAACATAATTACATATAAGAAGTCGAGATACAAAACTTTAACAATCTAATATATATCTTTTACTTTATATGTCTTGAATTTTTCCAAGAAAAAATAATAAATTTAACACTTGAGGACGCATAATTGTTGGAAGTGTGGCTCGAGTGCTCAACAGAGTTGGATAAGTATATGGTATGCCTATCATCAAGCTGAAATGATGATGCATGTCTTGTGGTAGAATGTAGCCAGAGCTTCGTGTTTAAGTACATAAAATGGATGGAGTACAAACTAAGTCGCAACCAAAAAATGAGTGACTAAAAAAGAACCGTAAAAACATGCAGCTTACCCGAAAATTCAGGGCAGCCTCACCGACCATAAACACAAATCGATTGAATGCATATAATTTATTATCAGCTGCCAACCATAACACAACCTTTGAAAACAAAGTCGATGGGGTACTTTTTTCACCTCTCACTAATGAAATAAATTTTTATATATCCCTATAAACTGCTCCATGTAACGATATTATACATCCCTAGATACAAAAAATAAAATTTTCATTCATCGAAATGTTAAAAGTACAGAGTAAATATCATAAGCTTCTTGCATCATTCATCAACTAAAAAGTCTATAGTTAATAATAAAGTATAATAAATTGGATACCTCGTAAAGCTGTTTTTATCTACAATCAGCCTAGATTGCTGGCATTCCAAACTATATTTGTGTTACATTTTCATTTCCTATCGAGATATGCAACCAGCCTTTAAAATTAATTGTTTCAATAAAAAGTTTCAAATGAACTGCCTATTATTATTTAACAGGATTAATTCAGATGAACTAAAAGATATTTTTGAATAAATGTACTGATTAATTGTGTAAAGTGCAGAGCGTGCACAGATAGGTTTAGTCCACCTATTTTTTGGCTCTCAAACTAGTAATGCGTATCATATCATCTTATATAAGATACCCTAGAATTGGTAATGCCGATTAATGTGTCTATAATCCTAAGACTATTGAAAATGAGTCAGAGTATATTAATGAAGGCCAAAAAAAAATTAAAAGATAGAAAAACTTACAGCAATAGAAAGAAAACATGATCAACATACCTTATATCAAAAGTATAAGTGCACCTAAATGTTTGAAGAGAAGCCAAGGATTTTCCCATTTTAAAATCACATGGTCGAAGGCTACTTGATGTTATGTTTGAAGTCACAGAGAAATTTTGACATGTCCATCTAAATAAGATAATGTCAAATGTATCAATTAAAAGGACTAACTAAATCTAAATATGGACAAAGATGAACATGATGAAGCTACCTCCTTGGACTATAACAAAAGTGGATAATCAAGCTTTCATCCAAATTAGTGGCTATAAAAATGTGATGCTTCAGGGACTCCTTTTACAGTCTGCATGAATGTTAACATTAGGAACGAATCAGAAAATACTCAGTTTAACTAAAAAAAGATCTATATTAAAGGTTCTATCACTAAAGTCATGAGTACAACTAAATAAAGTATACCACAATTTTATTCTGTTTATTAAAAAATAATGAAACAATGAGATCATATAAATAATTATCACAGGAAAGACCAGGCAGAGGACTAAAGTTGAATTCTTGAAAGAGCTTTCACTAGTTCATATGTAGATTCAGACCACTTTCATGCCGCCTAAAAGCATTCTTGACCGCCTAAAAGCATTCTTGAGACCTTAAAAACACAAAAGATAGAAGGAGAAATTAAAGTCCATATCTGGATAATTCTAATTACACAATCCACATAGAAAAACTACATTTAAGAATCGTTAACAAAAATTGTGAATTGTGTACATAGATAGAAGGAGAAATTAAAGTACCTGACGAACGTGTTCGGAAACCCAATCAGCATCAATGGACAACAAAGGCGAGGAATCCAAGCGTTGTTTGAGTTTAGAGGATTATCCTCCTTTCTTATTCTTATTTGTCTGATTATTATCAATAAGTGAACAAGCAGGATCTCCAACATCATTTGGAGGCGTATGAACTAAATCGAAAACGAACCCTCTGTCCACTTTTGAGCTCAACCTACCTAGACCTACCTATTTCAATGGAGGTTATAGAGTACTTGGGATAAAGAAAAGAGTTGGATTTTGGATAAAGGAAACAATCACCTGTAGATTAGATCGGAACTCATAAATAACAATCACACAAAAGGGGATAGATACAACCACATTTGTGTAATTAGTGCTTCAAATAGAGGTGGATTGAGATCCCGTAGAAGAGAGATGTGGGTTCCTCTGTGTTCTGTGTGTAAGGAGATAAAAGAGGGAGGGGTGAATTTTAAGGAAGCCGGAGTCCAAACAAAAAAGGGGGGAAATGAAATGTTAAGGGGAAAATAAAATGTTAAGGGGAAACAAATTAGAACCAATAAATTAATTTGGAAAATAGAATTATTGCTTCATTATTCTTATACAATTTATAAAAGATTAATTTCTTTTTTTGATATTTTTTTAATTTTAAAACTGGTTTATTTCAAATTTATTTAAATATTTAAGTACTTATAAAATATAAATAATTTATTTAGTGGTATCTTACTATTTCTAGAACTCCCTTCAGTAATTTTATTAAAATTTATTATTTTTAAATTAAATATTTATTTAATTTTATTTTATATAAAAATTAAAAAGTTGTTTATTATTAGTCTACGCTAACAATTACGGCGATGTAGTGTAGCATCTCTTGCAACTTTAGTGATATTTGTCCTAAAAAATATTAATTTCTTGTAATTTTTTATTTACTTTTAAAATACTTAGATACAAATATTTATATAAATATTTAAAGATCATTATTTCTGAAATAATAGGTCTTAAACTCCATTAGATACTAATTTGTGATAGACAATGGTTTCATAGAAATTATACAAAACTGTTGTACATGTAGTATTTATACAACAGTTTAGAATAAATAATTTATAAGACCTTGTTTGAGTTTCCGTTCAACAAAAGTTAAGTGAGAATAAACTATCATCTATAATCAAACGACGGATTACGTCGTAAAACCCCTTTGATTTTTTTTATAATTTTGTCATATTACTAAATTCTATATACTTTAACATCCGTACGGTTGGATCGTTCAAAAAATTATTTAAAATAAATATTTTGTAGATCGGGAACGAATCTCATTATAGAGAATAGTACTTTTATTCAATTTTCCTTATAAAGTCATGGCATATAAGTTTAATTTTTTTATAATTTTTTCATATGACTAAAATCTATATATTTTAACATCCGTATGGTTGGATCGTCTAAAAAATAATTTTAAAAAATAATTTTATTATTTGGGAAAGAATCTCGTTGAGGGTAATAGTACTTTTACCGAAATTTCCTTATAAAGTCATTCAATATAAGTGTGAATTTTTTTATAATTTTTTCATATGACAAAAATTTATATACTTTAACATCCATACGGTTGGATCATTCAAAAAATTATTTAAAAAATAATTTTTTTGATCAGGAACGAATCTCATTAGTGGGAATGTTACTTTTACCGGATTTTCCTTCTAAAGTCATGCAAGATAAGTTTTATTTTTATTGTAATTTTTTCACACGACTAAAATCAATATAATTTAACATTCGTACGATTGGATCGTCTAAAAAATATTTTTGATAAATTAGTTTATTATTTGGGAAAGAATCTCGTTTAGGGTGGTAGTACTTTTACCGAATTTTCCTTATAAAGTCAATCAATATTAGTTTGAATTTTTTTTAATAATTTTTTATACGACTAAAATCTATGTACTTTAACATCCGTACATTTGGATCGTCTAAAAAATAATTTTAAAAAATAATTTTTAAAATTTAAGAATATGGTATCACACAACAGGTTTTTTTGTGTGACAACTTCATAAAATCAAGGGCTCTTATTGTGCCTACTAAGTGATCTAGGTGAAGTCAATCAATGGGTGAGATTTTACCAATTATGTGATCCGCGTGAAATATTTTCCACCAACACATGGTGCCACGTTTTTCTACAATAGACAACAGTTATTGTCTTGTTAGAACCGTCGTCTGAACCTTATTTAAGAACCGTTGTTTGATGTACAGTATGACCATACTTTTCATAAACACTTGTCTCAAGGTAAATATCCAGCACAAAGACTCCTAAATTAACCGTTGTCTCGGGATCGCTTAGACAACAGCTTCATAAACTGTTGTATTTTTACATTTACAAGACAACAGTTTGTAAACCGTTGTTATAGAGTTGAATTAACAACAGATTTGAAAAACCATTGTTTAACATTTTACAACGGTTACTCATCCCGTTGTGTGAAGCATATCAAGATAATAGTTTTAAAAAACTGTGGTGCAAACTCCACTTTTTATAATTTTTTTTACAACGGTTCACAAAACCGTTGTATGAACCTCGGATTAGACAATGGTTATAAGAGGATAAAATAAAACTGTTGTCTGTCATTTTGGGACAATGGTTCTTTTGTCAACTATTGTCTAATTAGAGTTGTCTGAAGCTGTTTTTCTTGTAGTGCACAGTAGAATCACACTTATTAGAAATTATTCGACTGTAGAATCAAATTTCAAATCAAGTAATTTTATCAAATTTTAATTGTTAAATTTTTTATTATATTTATTATTCTAGATTAGCATCAAATTTTATATTTTTTAAAATAAAATTTTATAATTTATGATGAGATTCTATAATAAAAATAATGGTTCTCCGCGGTTCTTCATATAAGATGGTTCTCCACGGAGTAAAGGCTAATATATATATATGATCGGTAAATATGTAACCACAGACATCGGTTAATGACTAATGTCTTAATATGTCAAATACATCGTTTCTATGTATAGAAGCGTTGTTGTATAAGTACAATTAACATTGTTTCTTTTTTTACACATCAGTTATTGACCGATGTCTTAGTATATCTAATACATCGGTTATTATTTAGAAACGATATATTATACTGTCTTTCAAATCGGTCCAAAAACGATGTGAAAAACAAGGACCTTTTACTACACCCACGTAGACATCGGTTTTTTTGTATTTTTCACATCAGTGCATAACTGTTGTCTAATGACGTTATTCTTGTAGTGATAGTTGCGCACTCTCTGTCTACACTCTTGGGCAAAATGCCTCTTCCTCATCTACCACTCAACGTTCCTTACATTTAAATGCATTGCCTGTTTTTTTGATGTTTTTGCATGCAAAAACACCTATATTCAGAAGTAGATAACATATTTACAAGCTTATTATACGGGCATATCAAAAGAAACATATATCAACTCACATGATTATACCTTAATATTACCAATCAATATGGTGACTAGGTTGAGTCGAGTTGTAAGAACAATGATGATAAACACAATTTATAACCATTTTGTTGTGCTCTATAAGCTTCAAAATAACACTAAAGAGAAATTACCTAAGAGTCATGAGACCCCAAAATATAGGATAAAGGGTTTTCTCCAAATGACTTCCGTTAATCACAAGTTGAACTGTCCATTTAAAAGCACAATAACCAAACATGTCATCAGACAGTAGACACACAAACATCGCTTCTTTGTTCTCTCCCCATAAGAGTCGTCTACTATATCTTACCAGGTGCCTTGCTCCATAAAAGATAATGTTTTCACAAGACAAAAATTTAGGTACACAGCTAATTTGTGATTTCATGCATTATTCTGTCAAGCACTTTGTAGCCCTCTGGATTTCTAGCAAGTACCCACATGCTCCCACCGCCTGCACACATTAAGAAGATGGTTTATATTTCATAATTAATTTAGTAATTCAATAAGAAGCAAAAGAATAATGCATATTTGTATTCTTCAACCACAAGTAATGTATAGATCAAAGTCCGGAAGATCGTATTCCTTGAGGAGTGGAAATTTGAGAACTTACATGTGAGGCGACAAAATACTCCATCAAATTTAGAGCTATTCCCCACCAAATTTGAGAACTTAACATTCGGCGCAATAGGTAAACAGAGTGATATATCTTTGGTTAGTACTGGATAAGAAACATTACTAGGAATATTGTTATCACTTCTGTTGTCGAACCCTTCTGAAGTAAAGCTGGGATTAATATCCATAACACAACCTGCAATATATCCAAGTTTTTGAATTAAGTCTTTGATTTGTGTATTCTTAATTGAAGTTTAAAAACGTATATTAGTTGAACATGTCAAAAATATTTTTATTATCAAAATAAATTCTAATAGAAATGATACAACAAAACCAAACCAAATAGACCCCATTGAAGTGCCACATTTTGTTTGATGTAACTTTACAGTTACAAAGTGTCAACATCTCCACTCATTTAACTAGCAACATCATTATCTGCAATGAGTTGGGTTCCTGCAATCCGAATGGAACACGGAAATTTCTAACTTTGTACAGAATTTTAAAAAGCAAAATGTGGATTATAAAGCAAAATCTATGATTTAATACAAGAAGGTTTATTGCACAGTGAAAATTAAAAACTAGCTTTCTTCAAAGAAGTGATAGTAACATAAACTCCAATTGGAACATTAGCCACATCGATTTCAATTGAATTATACCTTAGAAATAGCTCCATGACCAATAATATAATTAGAGAAAATCAGTACTAACATCAACAAGCTTTCAGAGATTGTAAGCTAATAGAGCGAATTGAGCTTTTCTTAACCACATCCTCCATATTAAGCCAAATAATTATGTCATCTCTCATCAATCTCAAGCACAAAACTAACTTCCGATTAGGGTACTGATGACACTGCCTTCTCCTACGGAAGAGGTTTTGAGCTTCATTGTGAATTAGAGATTAGGATCCTGAGATTCTTCATACTCTGGCTTTGTCGCGGGCTTCACTGCTGCATAGTCGGCCATTTTCAAAAAAAATTTATTATTCTTCTGCTGCTGCAAGTACGATTGATTAATTGTGTATTAAATAAGAATAGGATATATGAATTGAAGATTGATGGGTTAGGGTTTGATTGTTACCTTTGAATTTGCCTCTGGCGAGTATGAGTATGAGCGGATGGCTTTTGGTTTTAGGGTTTTTAGCCCTATTTTATATACAACCCCCTCCCTTCTAAGATTGGGTTGGGCTTTCCTACAAATGTTGGGCTGAAATGAAATATGATGGATCAAATAAATACCTAATTTTACAGGCCCAATTAATCTATCTATACTTCATAGTTTATAATATACTAGTTTAGATCAGACCTTTACATAATTTTTAACTATTTTTTTTGTTATTTTTAAATAATTAATTCATAATAAGAATTAAATTCATATTGACCGTGGTTTGACTATTAAAAGCACATCATATAAAATTTAATTTTTTAAGAAACAAATTACACATCTTTAAAATTAGTAGGTATCATCATCCGTACAGTTAGATCGTTGAACAAGAATTTTAAACAAATAGAATCACCACCCGGGACAAGACTAGGTAAAAGGAACCCGTGTTGACCGTAATTTGACTATTATAAAAATAAACGATATAAAATCTATTTTTTTTTAAAAAAATTACAAATATCTAAAATTAGTAGGTAACATCATCCGTACGGTTGGATAGTTAAACAAGAATTTTAAAAAAATAGAATCAACACCCGGTACAATACTTGGTAACAAGAACCCGTGTTAATCGTAATTTGACTATTAAAAAACACACGATATAAAATCTAAATTTTTTTAACATCCTCCGTATGGTTGGATCGTTGAACAAGAATTTATTAAAAATAGAATCACCACCCGATATAAGACTTTGTAAAAGGAACCCGTGTTGGCCGTAATTTGACTATTATAAAGTTACACGATATAAAATCTAATTTGTTTTTAAAAAATTTATACACCTCTAAAATTAGTAGATAACATTATTTGTACAGTTGGATCATTTAAAAATAACCTAAATAGTATAATAACGAAAGCAACACTAAATAACCGATTGCAATACTGTAGAGTAAATGCAACGCTTTAAAATTTTATGTGAGCTGCCACGTCAGCATGTGGGTCCCATAGGCGGGTCATCCTTTTACCATGTCAGCATGCCATGTCATCATGTGGGACCCACAGGTGGGACCCACTGGTGCCATGTCAGCATGCCACATCAGCATGTCGTATCAGCATGCCACCTCAGCTTTTTTGTCCATGTCGGTATTTATTAAATTAAAAAAATGTTGCCTATGTGCACTTATGGGATAGTGATCATGGCTGATGGACTATGCGTGAAAGGTTGGCGAGACTTGAAAATTATATGGGGGTGCCTTTGTCAATAAATGAGATTACTATAACCAATAAAGTTTAGGGTGTAGGGAGGGATTGGATGTATTCAAGACCACCGTTGATGATCTTGTGAGGGTTATGAAGGACGGTTATTATAATATACATGATTTTTAGATAATAATAATAATAATAATAATAATAATAATAACAATAATAATAATAATAATAATAATAATAGGTGATGAATTTGATTTAAGTTAAAATAAGAATTATAAAAGAATTTATTTGAGTTAATAATAATTAGATTAGAAAAAGGAGCTTTTGTAAAATTAAAAATATCGAGCACCCCTATTAAAACAAACACTTATTTCTGTTAAAACCCTAGTATTAGAGGCTTCCAAAAGAAAGGGAGAAACAGAGGAGAGGAGCAGGCGTGGTGGTGTAGGTTTAGTAGAGCAAGAGTGAGTCAAAGAGACGTAAACAAAACAAGAGGTGCATGTCTAGTAATTTAACAAATTATTTGGTTCAATTTTTATATGTAATTGTTTCATGTGTACCAATATTATACTATCATACTTAGGTGAATTGTGATGTGTAATGATAGCTCACGTGTTTATTGCTGAGTCCAGGAATCAAGTTTTGATTATGAATTTATGATAAGAATTTATTATTGCATGTATTTCACTTATGAAAATTCATGTGCTAATTTCCTATTTGGTATAGTTCAGGATCAAGTCATGCTCTACTCTGTTTTAAACGGGTCGCATACATCCATCATATATAATTAAATGATTTGTAAAATTTTTACCTCGTCTAGTTAATTTATTCCCGTACTTGAATTTTGAATCATAAATCTAATTTTAGACATTAACTATTATTAATTATATAATTATTGATTTATTTTAATTGTGATTAAATGTGTATTATAATAATATTTAAATATCACTGTTAATAGACTTAATTTGCCACTCACTGTCATGTTATTCAGGAAGTCTCAAAGTATAATAATTGACTAAAGTTGTGTTGTATGTCGTGTACAAATGATAGGTTTTATTAATTTTAGATCCGTATTCCATACCTAATTGTATATACTAGATAGGCAGGTGGTTGTTTTGATATTATTAGTCTTTCGTGAATAAATATTATGGATAGAGAAACTCAAGTCTTATTGTATCAGGTTTGTATGCATGTTAGTTTAATTGATTAGTTTAAATATGCACATTATTGGACAAGAGAATAAATTAAAGTATAATAATAGGTAATCGGTAAGTATACGAAATAATAAATATTAATAATAATTTATAATTTTGTATTTAGATCGCGGGTTGGGAATTTAGCGGCGCGTTTACGGATCGCGTTAGTATTAGAGTTTGCGATATTTGAGGTACAGATTTTGTCCCATTTTTATTCAGTACTTCTCTTCTTAGAAATTAAATATCTCCGATTTGTTGAATTTTGTATATATTCACTTCGTTAACATTGTTGGGTTATTTTGACTTCCAAAAATTGTTTTAAAAATTGAATTTGAAAATTTTAAATATCTGTTATCCGGTTTTCAAAATTTATTTAAGACACTCTCTGTTTTGAAAATTTGAATTATTTGTGTGAGATGATTTTAAATTTTGCGAGAATTATGTTATTTGGACCATTAGTGTGATTTAGGGTATACCGAGTTAACCAGCTGCAGGGGTACTACAGCCATGTCATTGCGGCACCAGTGACATGACACTTCCGTGACAGTATGATTGGTCACGGCGTATCCTTCTGTTAGCTCTTGGGAGGAGTTTTTGCGCATTTGATATTTGTTCAGGATACATGGGTGCACCCAGAGTTTGATTTGTGGTGACATTATATATGCCGTACACGTTAACCATTCTATTGCACACATTAGGTACCCTATGATGTGTGTATTTGTATATGTTCTGATGTCGGTATGAAATATCCTAGCCCTCGTTGCTTCATCCTTACTTATTTTTAAAATTGTTATTTTATTATAAATTGCTGATTATTTATCTCTGATCTCTAGTTTTATAAATTGTATTCCAAATCTGTACTGGGCGTTTGGCTCATGCCGTATTCTTTTTTTGACAGGTGCTTAGGGGGATCTGGGACTGTGTGATGGAGAGCTTCCCTTTATTTCGTTCTTAGGATTTCAGACTCTATTATTATTTAGACTTAATTATTTATTAGAGATTTTGGAATTTATATTATTGGTTTGAAATGTTCAGAGATTTAATTTATTATTTTGAAGATTTTGGACGGTTTAATTTTTGTTTAGAATTATATTAGTGCTCTGTTTGCAGGTTTTAGGATTTTAAGTAATATTTCCCTTCTATTTTTAGAAGGGGGTGTTATAGAGATTGTATCAGAGCTTAGGTTATTTCTTGTAGAAAACCTACTTAGGTTGACGTGTGAGTTTGGTAGACGATAGGATGGGTGTTCCATTTAATTTTGTTTCATCCTGCTCCTTATCATTTAATTCTGCTTCATCTAAAATATGATTATAACTGCTTCATCATATTTATTCTCGTAATCTTCATTCGTTCGCTATCTTATATTGTAGATGCCTCCTAGACGTGATCATTTTCATATTGACCCCGCTCAGCTTACTGAGATGATATGGCAAGCAGTGGCTCAGGCTGTATAGCAGGCTTTGGCAAACCAAGGAAATTAGAATGGCGAGGGAAATCAGAATGGAGAAGAAAATCGGAATGGAGAGGGAAATCAGAATGGACATGGAAATCTGAATGGCAATGGGAATCAGAATCAGAATGGTCAGGGCCATCAGCTGGAGTCGTTTGTATGGTTGAAGAGGTTTGTGAGGCAGAAACCAGACTCTTTTAGTGCAACACTGACTCCTGTTGATGCTGAAAATTGGATTGTTTATTTCGAAAAGATTTTTGATGCACTGGGTTGTGATGAGATTTAGAAGGTCAGCTTAGCTCTGTATAAGTTTGAGGGGGATGCTCAGAGGTGGTGGAGAGGAGTGAAAACTACTAAAGGGGAGCTGTATGCGGAGGCTTTGGAATGGCAGGGATTTAAGGAGGTATTCTATGAGTAGTACTTCTCAAATGCTGATAGGGAGGCTTATTTGAGGGAGTTTGATTCTATTATACGGCACCATGAAGAGAGCATTACTGATTATATGGCGAGGTTTATAAGGTTGGTTGGATTTGCTGAGACAGGTGCAGGGACTGCTGCACAACAGGCTGATAAATTTAAATGGGGTTTGAAGTCTTATCTGAGAGGTTCCATAATTTATTTTAAATTTGCTAATATGGTAGAGGTGGCTGATGCAGCAAAGGATGTTAAGAAGGAGCGCATAGATTTCAGGACTTCAAGGTCAAACAGTGGTAGTAAGAGGGCTAGGGATGATCAGGGTTTTGTACAGGGTAGACAATGGTATGGAGGTCAGAGTGGTCAGCAGGGACAGTGGCGCGGACAGAATCAAAATAGGGGTGGTCAGTCATTCCATGGCCGAAATCAGTATGTTGGTTAGAATCAGAATCAGCAGTTTTAGCGACAGAAGCAGCCTAGGCAGTGGCGAAATTGTCAACAAGGGCAGAGCCGTTACTCAGTATATCGGGGAAACCCCAATATGATTCTAGTAGCTCCTTGTGCTATATGTGATGTACATCATCCAGGCAGAGCTTGTTACAGACAGACTGGGGTTTGTTTCTTGTATGGTAGCATGTCCCATAGGGCAAAGGATTGCACAGTGTCACGCAACCCTGGTGGAGGAGGAGCTGGCGGTGGTAGTGGCAGTGGAAGTCAGCTGAATCCTACAACCATAGTGTTTGCATTGATGGAAAATCAGGCAACAGCTAATTCAGGTACCGTTTAAGGAACACTTCCTGCTGGTAGATGTGATGCTTATGTGTTATTTGAGACTAGTTCGACCCATTCTATTGTGTCTTTATCGTTTGTTCGTCATCTTGGCATTGCACCTTCATTATTATATCCTCATATGTCTATTGTTACCCCGATAGGGAATTCTGTTATTATATCTTATATATATCCAAAGTGTCCGATAGATGTTGGAGATAGAAATTATAAGGTTAACTTGCTTCTGATGGGGATGCATGACTTTGATGTTATCTTGGGTATGGATTGGTTGAGTGAACATCGTGCCACAACTGATTGTCATGGAAAAAGGGTGATCTTTGGGGATGCAGATAAACCAGAATTTGTATAGCAAGGGTCTCAGCCGAAGGGGGATGTTAAGTTAATTTATGCTCTAAAGGCGAGTAAATTGTTGTCTAAGGGTTGTGATGGCTACCTGGCTTTCGTGAAGGATACATCGAAGGATGAACCTTGAGGGAGTATGAAGATGTGTTCCCCGATGAGCTACCAGGTTTGCCACCACATAGAGAGGTGGAGTTTACTATTGAACTAGTTCCAGGTGCTGAGCCTATTTCCAAGACGCCTTACCGTATGTCACCACTTGAGTTACAAAAATTGTAGGAGCAGCTACAAGAGTTGTTGGATAGGGGATTTATGAGGCCAAGTGTGTCTTTGTGGGGCGCTCCTGTATTGTGTGTGAAGAAGAAAGATGGTTCCATGAGATTGTGCGTTGACTATAGGGAGTTGAATAAGGTGACTGTCAGAAACAGGTATCCTTTGCCATGCATTGATGACTTGTTTGATCAGTTGCAAGGGTCAAAGTACTTTTCGAAGATAGATTTGAGATCTGGGTACCATCAGTTACGAGTAAGAGAAGAGGATATTCCGAAGACTGCATTTTGCACTCGTTATGGTCATTATGAGTTTCTCATGATGTCCTTTGGATTGACGAATGCACCAACGATATTTATGGATTTGATGAATTGGGTCTTTCATGATTATCGTGATAAATTTTTGGTGGTCTTCATCGATGATATCTTGATATACTCTAGGAGCAGAGAGGATTTACGTACTATGCTTAAAATTTTAAGGGAGAAGAAGTTTTTTGCAAAATTTTCCAAGTGTGAGTTCTGGTTGGAGGAAATGGCATTCTTGGGGCATATTGTGTCTTGTAGGGGCAGTGAGTTGGATCCTGTGAAAGTCGAGGCTATTACAAATTGACCCAGACCTAGCAATATGATGGAGGTGAGGAGTTTCCTTGGTTTGGAAGGTTACTACAGCCATTTTGTGGAAGGTTTCTCTTCAATAGCTTTGCCATTGAATCAGCTAATGAGGAAGGGAATTAAGTTCAAGTGGAATGATGATCGTGAGAAGAGATTTCAGGAGTTGAAGAAGAGGTTGGTGTCTGCTTCAATACTTTTGTTGTATCAGGGAGTGGAGGTTTTCCGGTTTATAGTGATGCTTCTAAGAGAGAATTGGGGTGTGTTCTCATGCAGCATGGGAAAGTGATTTCTTACGCCTCTACGCAACTTAAACCTTATGAAATGAACTATCCTATCCATGACTTGGAGTTAGCGGCTGTGGTATTTGCTTTAAAGATCTGGAGACACTATCTTTATGGAGAGACTTGTAATATCTTTACTGATCACAAGAGTGTCAAATACATCTTTACTCAGAAAGAGCTTAATATGAGGCAGCAGGGGTGGCTTGAACTTCTTAAGGATTATGATACAAATATCCAGTACCATCCAGGGAAGGCGAATGTAGTGGCAGACACTCTTAGTATGAAGAACTTGGGGAGTGTTGCGTCTCTCATTACTCAGCCACACCTTATTTCAGATTTGGAGCGCTTGGGTGTTGAGTTGTATGTTAGAGGATCAAATGGTAGCATTGCAAATTTGAAAGTGGAACCAAATCTTGTTGCAAGGGTTAAGGAACCTCAGAAGAATGATACAGGTTTGGAAGCTGTAAGATCTGAGGTCGCAGGTGGCAAGCAAAAACATTTTCGTGTTGATGATGAAGGTGTGATATGGTTGGGTAGTAAATTGTGCGTGCCTACAAACCCGACGATTCGTGAGGAAATTTTGAAGGAGGCTCATAGTTCTTCATTCTCTATTCATCCAGGTTCCACTAAGATGTATGGAGATTTGAAGATGCACTTTTGGTGGAGTGGAATAAAGGGAGATATAGCAGAATTTATGGGAAAATGTCTTACATGTCAACAAGTGAAGATAGACCATCAAAGGCCTAGTGGATTGTTGCAGCAGCTAGATATTCCAGTTTGGAAGTGGGAAAACATTACTATGGATTTTGTGACTCATTTGTCGAGGACTTTCAAGAAGAACGATGTCATATGGGTGGTGGTTGATAGACTCACTAAGTCCGCTCACGTCTTGCCTATTAGAGAGACTACTCCTGTTCATGAGTTGGCAGAGATTTTTTAGCAAGATATTGTTAGACTTCATGGTGTGCCAGTGTCGATAGTTTCTGATAGGGATACGGGATTTACATCGCGTCTTTGGAAGGGTTTCCAACAAGACTGGGGTACGTGGCATAATTTTAGTACAGCTTATTATCCAGAGACCAATGGACAGTCAGAGAGGATGATTCAGACATTAGAGGATATGTTGAGGGTTTGCGCGTTAGAATGGACAGGTGATTGGGACAAGTACCTGTATTTGGTTGAGATTGCGTACAATAATAGTTGCCACGTGAGTATTGGTATGCCACCATTTGAGGCTTTGTATGGTAGAAGGTGTAGGGCACCATCTTGTTGGGATGAGGTTGGTGACACTACTAGAAAAAGTAGAATAGACATCGCCTCTTAGACATCGGTTGCTTTTGGAGCCGATGTAAAAGGTATTTTCTACATCGGTTTTAACCAACCGATGTCTTTTGCTGTTATAAACATCGGTGTTTTAGCCCAACCGATGTTAAACATATGTTTTAAAAAATTTAATCAACGCGCCTCTTCCTTGTTTCCCCCCTTAACCAAATAATTAATTTCCTCTTTGTTCCCCCTCTTTTTTACCTTAGAAAAATTCTCCCCCTCTTTTCACACAGATTTTGCCTTCGGAATTTTTTTAAACTCTCTCCGCTTTTTTAACTTTACACTTTAAAAATATCAAATATTTTCAAAATAAAAAATCTAAAAGATAAACCCTTTCAGTCTCTCATCTCTCTTTCTCTCTCACTAAAACTCACCCCTCTATGAAGAACCCTAAATATCACCTCTGCCTATCGATTGTGCTCAACTGAAGATTCAGTCATTTCCCCTTACTGTTTTTTTGTGTTTTTTGTACTCTCTCTGCTCTCTGCTCCCGATAGCTCCCAACAATTTACAAAGTACAAATGTTTTTTTTCAATCTTCTTCAACACCGCAATACTGGATTGGTATAAATCAGTTTGTGAGAATTGGATGTGTTTTTTAAATTTTAGGGTTTAAATTTGTGTTCTTGTTAAATTCTTTGATTTTGACTTTTAGGGTTTTTAATTGGGTACTTCTTCACTTGATGGGTCCGATTTCCTGAAGACGGCTTGAGGTAATTCACTTATTTTCCGCTGATATTGTTATGATTTTTGTAGCATGTGTTAACATCTGTTTCTCACTGTAAGTACTTGTGTTTGGTTCCATAGGGAATTCAATGCAATTAGACCAACCAAAAGAACTCATACTTGTAGGAAATATGTGGATTCCTTAATTTTGTTTAGAAGTTCATACAACTAAAGATGAAACAATATGACATACTAGGATGTGGTTAACGACTTTGACATTGTAGTTACTTGCAATCAGGTTTTACACATACAATTTTTGTTAATTTCGCTCGTTTATTTTAATAGTCTTGCATTAGTTAGTGATGGAAATCCGTGGCTCGGATTTCGCCTTTATATGTCCTAATTACAAAAGTTAGAAGAGAAATTAAGTTTATGAATACTCTCTTATGTAGAAGCTATTCGTTACCCACTGTAAAGAATATAAATGTAGTACAACTGAAATTTTGTTGGCATAATTAAAGATGTTTCTTTGTTAAATATAATCGACAAAATTGTTAAAACATATATCAGGTTAACCGGAGTCTCAAGTGGCCAAGGTAGTTTGAGTGTAAAAGTTTTTACCGAAATTTATCACCATGCTTAATAGTCATTCCTTTACTTAGTATGCAGAATATTTTGTGCAGGATGGAAATATGAATATAGGTATGAATTTGTGGAGTTTTAGTCTCCCAAATATTTTAGAAGGACAACAAATTTTTGTTTGGTGATCTTGAATGGAAAGACTAAAGTAGAGACATACCAAAAGTCTTTCCAAAACAGGGATGTTTTTAGACTGTGGGGGATCCTATAGTTGTTACGAATGTACCCAGGCAAGGTTCCTGATTTAGTCCTTGTGTTTGACTGTGTTGACTGGCCAGGTATCCGATCAAGGTTCTATCGTGGGCCTAATGCCACAGCCCCACCTCCATTGGTTCGCTATTGTGCTGATGATTCCACATTGGAAATTATTTTCCCGGATTGGTCCTTCTGGGGATGGTAAGGACTATGTTACCTTTTTCTCTTAGGTATTGATAACACATTTTATTTTCCATCTGCACAAGCAATGACTTATCAGAAAAAAACACCAGTTTTTCAGTGTTTGCCCATTTGCTAGTAAATTGATGCTTTAATCATAACGACTATATATATCTGTAAACTTTCCTCTTAATTTGAACTTACTCAGGCCTGAGATCAATATAAAGCCATGGGATTCTTTGTTGAAAGACCTAAAAGAAGGGAACACCAGGATTAGCTGGATGGACAGAGATCATTTTGCTTACTGGAAGGGGAATCCTGTTGTTACTAAAACCAGGATGGATCTCCTCAAATGCAATGTCTCTGAAAAGCAAGACTGGAATGCTCGTGTGTATGCACAGGTCAGAACTGTTGATTTGTAAAAAATTTTTGGGTTAACTAGAGGGGCAGATGTCTAGAATCTATGATCACCTTTTATTTCAGTAACGAAAAACCATGATTAATTAGTTATAGATATGTTTTGTTTTAAATGTTATGATCGCTCTGAATTATCTTTCCAATGAAGATTCTAGAGATCCATTGTTCATAACCTAAATTGATTACATTACATATAGTTTTGTAGCTTGTAATGGAAAACGAATCCAAGCAAACAAGTTAAAAAAATTTCTTACAAACTTGCAGGATTGGGGTCGAGAATCACAACAAGGTTACAAGTAGTCAGACTTGGAAAGCCAATGTATTCACATGTTGGCATTTCAATCGAAATATTAATCCTTATAGCGGTGTAACTCAACCAATATCTGATCTTAAGCATTAGCGTTACATGAACTTAAAAGTTTCCTGTTTCCTTTACTATTTTTGCTTTTGCTCATTCTTTCTATATATGCGCAGATATAAGATTTATATAGAAGGATCTTCTTGGTCTGTGAGTGACAAATATATTCTTGCTTGCGATTCCGTTACCTTAGTGGTGAAGCCACGATACTATGACTTCTACACAAGAGGTTTGATGCCTATTGATCTATGCAGAGTGTGTTAGGACCTGATCAAGCCTGATCATGAGGCTAAAGATATCGAAACGGAGGAGAAATTGAGGTTCTCGAGGGGGTCATCGTCGAATATTAATGGGATGTCAGGAGTGTCAAATGCTGATCACTTACGGTACTAGACTCCTCAACATCACCATACACCTGCTCGACGTCATTTTAGGCCCCTGACTCCGCCACATCGGTGTAAGTTATATCAAAAAATTTCTATTCTACGCATCTATGATATCGTGCCAAATTCTCTAACTCGCATTTTATCTCCTTTTTAACTTGGATTTCATGGACTTGGGATTGGAAACTTCATATCTATTTTGTAATTTTCATAGCTACCAGTCCCCTTCGTTTAGAATATGATCTTAGTTAGAAGAGGTACTGGTTTAGTTCCAGAGTTTAACTACCAGGAAGAAATGATAAATAGCCTGCCACTTTTGATCATAGAGTTTGAGTATTTTACTTCTGTTATGTGGTATGTTACGTAATTATAATATTATGTAATATTAATTGATTACAAGTCTCAAGCACGTATTGCAGGACCTAATACTCTGTAAGTTATCAAATGTGACCTAGAATGTTAAATTAGTAAAATAAAACTTAAAGAACACAATTCTGGTTCTAATACTACAAGGAATATACAACAATCTGCCTAGAAGCCAATATAAATTGATCATTCACCTACTGTTAGGAATCTTTAGGTTCTATATTTTAGATTCCCGAGTGAATTTCATGTGAAAGCAGGATGAGATACATAATGCTGGTTGTCAGGTTGAGCCTCCATAAATGCACACGATATATCTTCCTTATTCTGATGACATACGACAAACTGATGAGGTGTAATAGTATATGGTCTTTTTGAAGGTTATTCCAAGTACAAACATGGATTTATTTATTTATTTTTATTTATTTTTGTAATGTTCTAGATTCATGCATATACAAGTAGCACGGCCCCTCGAGCAACTGATGATCATGTTATAAGAGCCACTGCTTTGATGAGACGCGTAGACCTAAAAGAGTTCTCAGTATGCCAGTTCTCCACTCCTGGTAACATTTTTGTTAAAGTCGTACCAAAACTTGTTCAAGGACTAAAAGTCTTGAAGATATGAATCCTTACATCTTCGTTGTTAGTTGTTGGTACCAAGTCAAATTCTTTGTATAGATAGTAGTAGAATAGATGGATGGATATTGTGTAGTACTTAATGTTTGGATTAGATGAATTTGTCGTACCGGATGTTTGAATATTGGTTATATTTATAGATAACTGGTATTATGCAATAATTGGTTTTAGTAATTCATTGGTTTGGGAAATTTTTGATATCTTTATTTTTAAAATTTGCGTTAATAAAACAGGTGCATACATCATTACGGTGGAAATGATGTATGTCAAAGCTTAATACATCAGTTTTAGTTGAATATTGACATCAGTAATACCAATTAAAACCAATGTTAAATACTACAACAACAAAAATCTTAAAACAAAAAATCGATGTTATTAGGCTTTATAGACATCAGTTTGTCACCAATAGATATCGGTTTGAAATAAAGAACCGATGTCAAAAGTTATGTTTACATCGGTTTATCTTGAAAACCGTTGTTACTGGTATTAGTAACATCAGTTTAATGGGTAAATGGAAATATTTTGCTTATCTCACGTTTGTTTAAATTGATAAAAATATCATATTATTATAATATATGAAGATTAGATATGCATTAGAAATTTAACATTTTTAAAAACTGATGTTATACGTCTTCTTTAACATCAGTTTAAAATTGATGTTAAATGGGAGGTCTTTAACATCACCCACGAAGATATCGGATTTTTTTGTTCATAGACATCGGTTTTTAGCCGATGTCTATTCTACTTTTTCTAGTAGTGTGAGAGAGTCATTAAAGGGCCGGAGTTAGTTAGAATCACTAATGAGAAGGTAGGGAAAGTTAAAGAAAGTTTGAAGAAAGCTCGATCTCGTCAAAAGAGTTACGTTGACCAACATATGATGTTTGGGGAATTTGAACTAGGTGATCATGTGTTCTTAAAGGTATCTCCTTGTAAGGGAGTTAAACATTTTGGTATGAAAAGAAAGCTTAGTCCGAGATATGTTGGCCCTTTTGACGTAATGGAGAAAGTAGGGGAAGTATCTTATAGAGTTGTGTTGCCACCACAACTATCTTATGTGCATAATGTGTTTCATGTGTCTCTTTTGAGGGGCTATAAATATATTCCTTTACACGTAGTTCAATATTCATTATATAAGATTAGAGAGGATGTTTCTTGTGAGGAAGAAGTTGAGGCTATCTTAGCTCCAGAAAAGCGAGTTTTGAGAAACAACACCATTACGTTTGTGAAAGTTTTGTGGAAAAATCATTTGGAAAGAGAGGCTACTTGGGAATTAGAAGAATCTATTCGTGAAAAATATCCGCATTTATTCAATCTAGGTATGACTATTTAGTTTCGTTTATTCCGGGGACGGAATCCCATTTTAAGGGGGTATATATGTAATATACATGATTTTTAGATAATAATAATAATAATAATAATAATAATAATAATAATAATAGGTGATGAATTTGATTTAAGTTAGAATAAGAATTATAAAAGAATTTGTTTGAGTTAATCATAATTAGATTAGAAAAAGGAGTCTCTGTAAAATTATAAATATCCAGCACCCCTATTAAAATAAACGCGTGCATTATTTGTGTTACACCCCTAGTATTAGAGGCTTCCAAGAGAAAAGGAGAAACAGAAGAGAGGAGCAGGCATGGTGGTGTAGGTCTAATATAGCAAGAGTGAGTCAAAGAGACGTAAACAAAACAAGAGGTGCATGTCATGTACTTTAACAAATTATCTACTTCAATTTTTATATGTAACTGTTTCATGTGCACCAATATTATACTATCATGGTTGAGGTGTATTGTTATGTGTAATGATAGCTCACGTGTGTATTGCTAAGTCCAGGAATCAAGTTTTGATTTTTTTTTGCTTTTATATCACATGCGTACCATGTATGCTTTAGTACCTGACTAATAGTAATTTGTTTTGATTATGAATTTATGATAAGAATTTATCATTGCATGTATTTCACTTATGAAAATTCATGTGCTAATTTCCTGTTTGGTATATTTCAAGGTCAAGTCATGCTCTACTCTATTTTAAATGGGTCGCATACATCCATCATATATAATTAATTGATTTGTAAAATTTTTACCTCATCTAGTTAATTTATTCTCGTACTTGAATTTTGAATTATAAATCTAATTTTAGACATTAATTATTATTAATTATATAAATATTGATTTATTTTAATTCTGAATAAATGTGTATTATAATAAAATTTAAATATCACTGTTTATAGACTTAATTTGCCACTCACTGCCATGTTATTCAGGAAGTCTCAATGTATAATAATTGACTAAAGTTGTGTTGTATGTCCTGTACAAATGATAGGTTTTATTAATTTTAGATTTGTATTCAATAACTAATTGTATAGACTAGAAAGGCAGGTTGTTGTTTTGATGTTATTAGTCTTTCGTGAATAACTATTATGGATGGGGAAATTCAATTCTTGTTGTATCAGGTTTGTATGCATGTTAGTCTAATTGATAATTTAAATTTGCACACTATGGGACAAGAGAATAAATTAAAGTATAATAATGTGAAATCGGTAACTATACGAACTAATAAATATTAATAATAATTTATAATTTTGTATTTAGATCGCGGGTTTGTAATTTAGCGGCGTGTTTGCGGATCGCATTAGTATTTTTGTTTGCGATATTTGAGGTACGGATTATGTCCCCTTTTTATTCAGTACTCCTCTTTTTAGAAATTAAATATCTCTGATTTGTTGAATTTCGTATTTATTCTCTCCGTTAGACATCCGAAAATTGTTTTAAAAATTGAATTTTGAATTTTTAAATATCTGTTATGCAGTTTTCAAAAATTATTTAAGACATCCTCTGTTTTGAAAATATGAATTATTTGTGTGAGATGATTTTAAATTCTGCGATAATTATTTTATTTGGACCCTTAGTTTGATTTAGGGTATACCGAGTTAACCAGCTGTAGGGGTACTACAGCCATGTCATTGCGGCACCAGTGACATGACACTTCTGTGACATTGTGATTGGTCACGGCGTATCCTTCTGTTAGCTCTTGGGAGGAGTTTTTGCGCATTTGATATTTGTTCAGGATACGTGGGTGCACCCAGGGCTTGATTTGTGATTTGATTTATGGTGACGTTGTATATGCCGTACATGTTAATCATTCTGTTGCACGCATTAGGTACCCTATGATGTGTGTATTTGTATCTGTTCTGATCTCGGTATGAAATATCCTAGCCCTCGTTGCTTCATCCTTACTTATTTTTAAAATTGTTGTTTTATTATAAATTTCTGATTATTTATCTCTGATCTCTTGTTTTATAAATTGTATTCCAAATCTGTACTGGGCGTTTGGCTTATGCCGTATTCTTTTTCTGGCAGGTGCTTAGGTGGATCTGGGACTGTGTGATGGAGAGCTTCCCTTTATTTCGTTCTCAGGATTTCAGACTCTATTATTATTTAGACTTAATTATTTATTAGAGATTTTGGAATTTATTATATTGGTCTGAAATGTTCAGAAATTTAATTTATTATTTTGAAGATTTTAGACTGTTCAATTTTTGTTTAGAAATATATTAGTGCTCTGTTTACAGGTTTTAGGATTTTAAGTAATATTTCCCTTCTATTTTAAGAAGGGGGAGTTACAGTTACGATGCCCAAATTTAGGTGTTGCGTTATGAACTAGTATTGGTGAAGCGGACTGCTGTCGTTGGTTCGTCGAGTGGAAGGGAGGGCCACTCATAGTTGAAACTTCCGGAGCCGAAACTTTATGATGGGGCGAGGGTCTCCAAGGATCTGGAAAATTTCTTATATTACATGGAGCAGTATTTTAGGGCGTCCCATATTGATATTGCAGAGCAAGTTTTAATCACAAGTATGTACTTGGTTGGCGATACAAAATTATGGTGGATGACTCGTACTGATGGTGATGCGATTATGGACATGCCGGAGATAACCACGTTTGAGGCATTGAAGATGGAACTTAAGGAGTAATTTTTGCCATTTAGTGTTTCTTGGTTTGCTAGAGAGAGTTGAAGGAATCTCAAATAAATGGGAACTGTTCAATATTATGTTAAGGAATTTAGTTCTTTGTTGTTGGATATAAAGAACATGTCGGATGAGGACACATTGTTCAATTTCTTGGCTAGATTGAAACCTTGGGGGCAGGCAGAATTGAGGCGAAACGCTGTGAGGGATATGCCAACTGCTATCGCCGCTACTGATGGTTCGGTTGACTACAAGCCGGCTGGTTCTCATGACGCTGATGACGGTAAAAACAGTGGCAAGAATCACAAGGGTGAGGACAGAAATAAGAAGAGTGACAGGAAAAATGGCAACGATAATGCCAAGGATAATAGATAGTCTCAAGGTGTTGGCGACAAGGTGTGCTTCATATGTGGATGGCCGCATTTTGCAAGAAAATGTCCCAAGAAAGAGAGACTGAATGTTCTTCGTGTTGCTGAAGGGAATGAGGAAAATAATGAGGGAAATGATGGGGTTCAAGTGATGGTGAATCCTATACGGTTGGTTGCACTAACAACAGTAAAATCCGTGGAGGGGGAAGAAGTTATGTATTTTAAGCCCTTAGTGAATGGGAAAGCAGTTATGGCTATGATAAGCACGGGTGCCATAAACAGTTTCATTTGAATGTATTGTGCTGCGGAGTTTCGACTAAAGATGGAATCAAGTTTAAATTAGATTAAGATGGCTAATGCTGAGGTGCAGAAAATTGGGGGTACGTCGAATGTGAAGGGTTTCGAGCACATAAACGCAACTGAAACAGTAATTTGAAACATAAAAAAAACAGAATTTTCGAAATCCACCGCAAGATCCATGCGGAAAACATATATTTAATTCATAGATCAGATTGTTTACCTTAAGATGCTTTACCAATTGGTTGACTAATGGAGATCCAAAGTTTGTTCAATCACCACGCAGCCCGCTTTCGCGATCTACGCTCTATCGGTATCCACACGAATGCTTAAACTCAAGGATTGGATGTGTACTAGCACAAACTCGTTTCTTCTCGCTCTCTCCATCTTCTCCCTTGATGGCTAGGGTTTTAGTTAAAGTCTTGCTTGTAAAATCAGCCACACAAGAGATATTATATAGAGAGTATAAAAACAAATTATAACTCTTAATTAATTAGGAGTTATTATTAATTCGAAATTTCTATTTGTATTATAATTAAGTCTCACTTAATTATTTAACAAATAAATTTCATAATTAATATTAGTAAATTCAAATATCAATATTTATCTAATTAATTAACTCATACTTTATTAATATTATAAATAATTTGAATTACTTTAATATAATTTAAATCCAATTTAAATTAAATAATCCTTCAAGCATTCTTAGTGTGTGACCCTATAGGTTATTATTACGTTGGCAACAAATTTTAAATATAATTTAAACTCGTAAACAATGAGCGACATCTAGTAATACATCATTGCTACCCAAGTAATAATAATTGAATCGGTGATCGATTAAACCTTTTGTGAATAATGTACAATATAATATAATCCCTTTAACCAAATAATATAGATTAAACTAGAGGCATGTAATGTGTCATCCTTATCATAGTTTAATCCAAGTTTCCTTGATCAATGAGTAGACTATCATATCAAATCAATATTTAAGCGTGGCCACGCATTTCATAGTCTAGCTCACACAAGAGGAAAATAATATCACTCCTAAAATAGGAGGGTTAAATCCCATCTAGATCATTCATATTTCTCATACGATTCATAATATACCCAATGTCCAGTTTTATCATTACCCGGTCAAGGATAACTTTTAATGGAATCAATGTATATTAATTCTCGTATAGAAATATAATGACTTCAGGTCTAAGGACTATTACATCATTATCACTGTGAGAATTACTTATGACACAACAAAAATGTAGAATCTCACATTGGGTCTGTCCAGCACCATGTACATATATATCTGCCTGTGTTTTTGACTTTAGTATCACTATACCTATGATCAATAAGATGTGATCATCAGTCAACAAACACACCAGTCTTAATGCATTATTATTGTCCCTTAATAATAATACTCGACTAGGGACCTCTAGGAATATTGATAATATTCTCATAATCTCATTTCTAAGTCACGTACTTAGAGATAGAGAATTTCATATCATATTCCAAGGACATTTATTAATCTAACATTTATATCGCAGTAAATTATAAATTAATAAATTATAAATAGAATAATCGATAGAACATAAACATTAATAATCCTAATGTCTTAAACTAAAATATCATAGTGTTTTCTCTAGGGCACAAACACTAACATAATGTTGGCTTGACTATTGGTGGTTGGCAAGGTAACTTTATGTTTCATATTGTTGCCTTATATGATTTTGATTGCATCCTAGGCATGGACTTCTTTAGAATGACTAATAGCGCTATTATGTTGCGTTATGGAGGGATTATGATCATGGATAAAATAGGTCCATATTTTATGAAAGCTATTCCTATGCAGATTGATAAGGGTAAAAAAATGAAGAAGTTGGGGATTTTCAGATTTTGGTCGGCAACATGGTTTGTGTTGGATCAAAGTTTGACAACTCATCTCTACAAGGTAGCGAACTAGGTAATTTTCTTGTTGGGCCTATTCAATGTCTCCAAGAGTAGGAGGCGCTGCGGGAACTTACGTCAGAATGAAATTTGATGTGTGGGTGACTAGGCATCTACACATGGTCATCATGTTTTGGTGAGGGATGGGGGAATTTTGGAGGTTAATCTGATCAACTTATGGTAGATGGTTGGGTTTTGCAGTGGAAGTAACCGTTGACGGATTTTCATCCTTGGTTCATTGGCGTTACTTTTGCTACTTGGAGAAACGGACTTCTCGTAATTGTTGATGATTTGACGATGACATCAAACTCTGGAGGTGTCAGAGGGTTTGTAAGACCCTTAGACTGGATACATGCTCCTCTCCTTTGTAAAGTAGAATACCTTATTTATTTTTAACCATATTTTATAAATTCTAATAGTTGGAGCTGTTGGACTTGGTGGAAAAATTTGAATGAAGGTATTTGAATTCTAGAACTGCTTGTAACTGCCAGTAGTTGGAGCTGTTGGGGCTGCTTGGGCTGTGTGGGTTGTTGGGGTCACGATTAGGCTTTAGTATATATAAACACACACATTTTCTGAATATAATCTAATTATCATTTTGTACAAGTTCATATTATATTCGGCACTTGTACTATATGCTAGGCAGTAGGCAAAGTCTGTAAGCATATCTTGTGGTTGTATCCCTATATTGTTGGTCAATAAAAGATTGAGCATTCAGACTCATAAATCTGTTGTGTCTTTAAATTTTCTTGGTAATTAGACACACTTGCACACACAATTAGATTTTTGTTGAGCCTGAGTTTCATAGTTTCATCCGTTGTGTTTGGATTGTTGGGATTGCTGGGTGACAACCTCTCGAGTAGGCTGACTACTTGGGGGTTGGAGCTACTGACTCATATAGTTTATAGGAACCAAGTTTCCTCCTAACCCTAGTTGTGGAAACCCCCTAGTTTATAGTTTATAGGACGTGGTACCAAAACCTGATTAGTGTTATAACCAAACCATAACCTATCTCCTTGAACATCTACAAACTGACTATCACTTGTGAGTATATCTCTAAAGGCCCTAACACAAACTTCAGAAATTATACTCCGGACACTTTTAATGATCTTACTCCGTCTCTCACGAAAGTAGAGTAAGTTGATTTCATGAGAGCATAATATCAGAAGCAAACATGGATTAAAGAATTCTTGACCTGAGTCATTGTTCTCCATCCACATAAAAAATTTAGGAATTTCATTAGCAAGTTGGTCAATCAAATGAAATGGCCAAGAAATAACTTTGTGGACAGCATTCTTGCTGTACCAGATTCTTTCCATCCAGATCAAGAATGCCACCACAAACTTGGATTGATCAACGTTACGACCAAGTTTACGGACTAGCCTATAAAATAGAGTGCTATCGATGGTATGATAAATATTAAAATGCTCGTCGCTAACATTTTTATCATCGAAATAGGAGTCTGGATCGTACAAAGCAAACCTATGTTCAAATTCATAGAATTCAAACTCGGTCTCCGTTGCCATGACTTGAGTATGGAGGAAGGGAAACTAAATTATTTTGAAATTATAAACATGACACAAATTTTATCTTCAAAATATATTCATTATCCAATCATACTTATACTTCATTTTCATCATTGAATTTCATTTTTTTAGTATTCTAATAAAATTTCTCTAACAAAAATATATACACTTTTTAATATTAGATCCAATGATTCTCGACTATATACTTTAAGATCTAATTATAAATTCGATCTAATTCAGTTCCGACATTGAATAACCCAAAAAAATGAAAAAAGGTAAGAAACATAATAATATAATTATTTAAGTATTTCCCAAATTCACATAAATCTCACTAGGATGAATTAAAGCTAACCAAATTTTAGTTATTTAGGAGAAAAAATGTAATTTGAAAAAAAATGATATGTATTCTTTTAGTTGTTTTAGTTGAAATATGATTTACCATATGACATATAATATGTACATGTACACGTAATTATTAATTTAATTTTTCATAATTACTTTTTTTCAATTTATACAACTTTGATCCTAGTCATTAATTTCGTGAACTCCCCAGTTAATCTATATAATTGTGTGTGGTAGACTCACTAAATTCAAACTTTTAGAACATTGTTTTTAATGCAACCTTATTATTTACCACCATTATTGTTATTTAACATCCATGGTCCAAGTATGCTCATTTGGTACCACTTAGCAGGCACGACGCGTCGACACCGGCAAGTCTCCTCAGATTGGGTGCTATGGCTACTCATGATATATTTAATTGGCTGATTCATGTGAGGGCTACATTGAGCTGGAAGCTTAGCTTGGAATCCAAAAATGACTAAGGGGCAAGTAAAAAATGTGGGTACATGGGTGGCACATGGGGGCCGATTCATATATGCATTATATTTATGCATAAGTGCTGGAATATGCACTAGTGGGTTGCTGAAATAACTACCCTCGAGTTGGGGCTCAAGGACTTGGTGGGAAAATTCGAGTTTGAAGGCGTTTGAATTCTAAAACTGCTTGTAACTAGCAGCAGTTGGAGCTGATGGGGCAATTGGGGCCGTGTGGGCTACTGGGGCCTCGACCAGGCTCTAGTATATATATAGATAGACATTTTCTGAATGTAATCTAAGTATCTTTCGATACGAGTTCATATTGTATTCTGCACTTATACTATATGCTAGAAAGTAGGCAAAATCTGTAAGAAACTCATGGGGTTGTATCCTTATATTGTTGGTCAATAAAAGATTAAGCATTCAGGCTCTTAAATATGTTGAGTCTTTATATTTGTTTGGTAATTAAACACAATTGCACGCACGATTAGATCTTTATGGTGTGTGGGTTTCATAGTTTTATCTGCTATGTTTGGATTGTTGGGGTTGCTGGGCGACAACTTCTCGAGTAGGATGACTACTTGGGCGTTGGGGCGACTGGGTTGGCTGCACGGATCAGAAAATTCAGGGTCAAAAATCTGACCCCGTGACAAGTGGTATTAGAGCTGCATTCATAGATTTGTGAATTCAACATCATGGATGGTGGAAATTCTACGGGTGAATGAGTGGTTAGGCTTGAAGATTTTTTGGGGGTTCCTTTGTCAACAAATGAGATTCCTATAGCGAATCAGGTTCAGGGTCTATGGGAGGGCTTGGATGAATTCAAGACTATGGTTGATGATCTTGTGAGGGTTATGAAGGAGGGTATGATGCCCAAATTTAGGCGTTGCGTGATGTACTAGTGTTGGTGAAGTGGGTTGTTGTCGCTGGTTCGTCGAGTGGAAGAGGGGGGGCACTCAAAGTTGAAAATTCCGGAGTCGAAACCTTATGATGGGGAGAGGGTCGCCAAGGATCTGGAAATT
Source organism: Apium graveolens (assembly GCF_009905375.1). Taxonomy (NCBI): domain Eukaryota; kingdom Viridiplantae; phylum Streptophyta; class Magnoliopsida; order Apiales; family Apiaceae; genus Apium; species Apium graveolens. The sequence goes on from NC_133657.1 coordinate 192,011,340, forward strand.
TTTTTATGGGACATGGAGCATTATTTTAGGGATGACAATATTGATGTTGCAGAGCAAGTTTCTATCACAAGTATGTACTTGGTTGGCGATGCAAAATTGTGGTGGAGGACTCATACTGATGGTGATGAGAGTGTGGACAGACCGGATATAACCACATTTAAGGCATCAAAGAGGGAACTTAAGGAGTAATTATTGCCACATAATGCTTCTTGGCTTGCTAGAGAGAGTTTAAGGAATCTCAAACAAACAAACAGATTATGTTAAAGAATTTAGTTCTTTGTTGTTGGATATAAAGAACATGTCGGATGAGGATAAGTTGTTCAATTTCTTGGTTGGACTGAAACCTTGGGGGCAGGCAGAATTGAGGCGACAAGCTGTAAGGGACTTTCCGACCACTACAACAAATATAGGCATTTACGACGGTAAACTTACGACGGAAAAAAATGTGCGTCCAACTTACGACGGAAAAAAGGAAAACGTCGTAATTATTTACGAAGAAACCGAAAACCGTCGCAAGTTTAGTATTTTATTAATAAAATTCTACACGACACGAATAAAAAATGAAAATAATTTGACTTTTCGATGATTTGATCATTTCGTCGTTAGTTAATTATTTTTATCTTCTAATTTACGATGAAAATTAGAATTCGTCGTAAGTTATCAAAGAGGGAAATTCAACTTTTTTCCCAAAAATTTTGGCGGTAAATTTGACTTTTATCAAATTTTTGGTAGCCAATAAATTGTGACGGGTTCCGTCCTAAATTAGCACATAATTTCTGATATTTTCAATTTTTAAAAAATATTATTTCATGATCCAACCATATTAATATCTACATTAATTTGTTTGGGTGACATTTTAGAAATTTCAAAAAAAATTAAATATTTTGATAAAATTATTTAATATGAAATATAAATTATATCACTAATATATATATATATATATATATAAATATATATATATATATATATTATCATCCATACGGTTGGATCGGTGAAAAATATTTTTAAAATAATTGAAACACAAATTCAGAACTAAACACTAGTTAGTTGTACTAGTAAAACTGATACTTGACTGTTAAAATGGGAAATCAAATAAAATTATTTTAATATTAAATTTTGGTTATATCACTACTATATATATCTATTGACATCCATATGGTTGGATGGTTGAAAATTATTTTTAAAATAATCGAAACACCAATTCAGGATTAAATACTAGTTAGTTGTAGTAGTCAAACTCATGCTTGACTGTTAATCTGGCAAACCAAATAAAATTAGTTTGATATGAAATTTTGGTTATTTCACTAATATATTAAGATAAAGATGATTTAAATTATTTGAGAAAAAGGTAAAAATTTGTTTGAATAAATTCCAAATAGAAATGACTTCTAAATATTTATTATATTTCCTATTAATTCAAAATGATTCTAAGTAGGATTGATTCTAAATAAAATTAGTTTGATATGAATGAGATGTTTTAAGTTGGAAAGCTACGAAACATGTTCTTTTTTATTTGATCCAAGTTGGGTATTTTTAATTGTGAACACAAATATACTATGATTTTTTTTATTGAGACTTATTGTTGATGCCTATTGGGACGTATAATTTTACTATTTAGTAGGTTATTCTTTATGTTATAGTGTTTTGATTAATTTTTACCAATCTTATTTGTTGTGATTTATAATGAAATTAATTTTTTTAAGAATTTAATTTAAAAGGTTAAACATCTAATCATATTTAAAAGAAACTATACTAGTATTAAAGTATAAAAATAAATATATACCACAAGAAAATATATAAAACATAAAAATATAAATATTTTTAATAAATAATAAAAACTAAATATTTAGTAATAACTTGTACAATTAAATAATAAAATCTTGGTAGGTGCACAACAAAAAATATGTAGAAATATGTATTATTAGGAGCTATACTTACCCATACACTCAATTTGAAATTTATGTAAACTTGATATTATACAGCTCCCGTGACACATGGCAATATCTCATTTGACAGCAGCATGTCACTTGGATTGCTATTTTGTAATCAATCCACAACCCTTAATCACTAGAGTGAGGAGCTATCTAATTCGTTGTAAGGTGACAAATGAAACACAATTTTTGTGTCCACCATTCTCCTCATTCACTCTCTCTCATTTCTCCCACCTCTCTCTCTAAAATCCCCCACTTTCTCTCTCTAAAACTAACTCACCATGTGAGATTATACCTTGAAGCGCCGACCCCATTATCCTTTCTACTGCTTCAATTGAATTTTCATCTACAACTTTGAGCAAATGCTGCCCTATTGCTTCAGGGAGGTTTAAAATGTCTAAGCTTCACCTCATCTTATTTATCTTATTGAATCCTTTGTATCATTTTATTCCTCTGCTACCGTGTCTTGATAAAATGAGTGAACAAAGTGCATCTTCAATCGGCCATCTTGTCGACACGAGTGCAAGTACAATTCCTGACTCGGCATCCTCACTTTCTTGAGAACAAATCTGTTATTATATCTAAAGGACTTGAGACATACCAGAGGCCTTCCATTTCTTCTAATACTCGATATTTCAGGTTATTCTTGAAATACTTGCTTCTCCATCATCTGTTTATCTAAACCCATGCTTTGTATAATATGAAAGCTCCTCCTCTAATTTATGTCTTATATGACTGTTTCTTGAAATTACTTGTTGTTTTTTCAAATCATTGTTGTTGTTGTTAATGGAGATGTCAACATCCTCACCAACATTTTCGGATAAGCTTCCCAAACTCAAAACAAAGCTATCATTGTGACAATGTTGTCTTCTTTAGAAGTTAAACCTCCCGCGAAGGACCGGCACAACAAGGTCGACGGCGGTGGTCGGCAAATTCGCATGCCCATCATCTGTGTTTCAACTATATTGTATTCTGTGTATTGCATTTTTAGGAACCTTGTAATCTGATTGTGAATTGTATTTATGTAAATAATGATATTTTTTATATTTTGGTTTAATCAAGTGGATTGTTTGTTATAAAATTTTCATAAATGAAATTGATGTTGGTTTGTGCTACAATTGTATGTAAATTATGTGATATTAGACAGATTAATGAATTAATTTAAAAGCCAAAAATGCCTAGAAACCTGAAAAAAAGCATATTGATGATTTTAATATTTTTGGATTATTGCATTATTTACGACGGTTGTTCGTCACATATTCCGTCGTAAGTAGGTTTCAATTCCTAACTTCGGACGAAATTTTATTTTGTGACAAAAAAATTGAATTTCCGACGAAATTTTATTTTTTGATGAAAAATTGAACTTTCGATGAATTTTTATTTTCTGACGAAAATTGAATTTCCGACAAAATTTTATTTTGTGACGAAAAAATGAACTTACTACTCGAGCAAAAATGACAGAATATTTTCGTCGTAAATGCCTCAAATACGACGATTTCAGTTCAAAAAAACCGTCGTAAATGGCCTGATTTGTTGTAGTGGACTGCTAGCACTACTGCTGATGGTTTGGTTGAATACAAGCAGGCTGGTTCTCATGACGCCGAAAGGGCTAAAAATAGTCACAGTAGTCACAATGGTGAGGACAAAAATTAGAAGAATGACAGGTAAAATGGCAATAGTGATGCCCAGGATAATAGGCAATCTCAAGGTGTTGGCGACAAGGAGTGCTTCATATATTGAGGGCCTCATTTTGCAAGATAATGTCCCAAAAAAGAGAGACTGAATGTTCTTCATGTTAATGAAGAGAATGAGGAAAATCATGAGGGAAAGATGGGGTTCAAGTGAGGGTAAATCCTATGTGTTTGGTTGCGCTTAGGACTGAAAAATCCTTTGAGGGGGATGGACTTATGTTTGTCAAGGCCTTGGTGAATGGGAAGGCAGTCATGGCTATGATAGACACGTGTGCCATAAATAGTTTAATTGAAATGGATAGTGATGCGGAGTTTGGGATGAAGATGGAATCAAGTTCAAATCAGATTAAGATGGCTAACAATGAGGTGCAGAAAATTGGGGGTACTTCGAATGTTGGATTGACTTTTGGTGGTTGGCTAGGTATGGACTTATTTTGCATTATGGTGGGATTATGATCATGGATGAGGCATGTCCATATTTTGTGAAAGTTTTTCCTATGCGGATTGATAAGTATAAAAAGAAAATGAAGAAGTTGGGGGCTGTTTAGATTTTGGTCGGCGACATGGTTTGTGAAGTTGGATCACAGGTTGGCGACGCATCTATACAAGGTAGAGAAATTGGTAATTTTTTCTTGTTGGGCCTAAGTCAATGTCTCCAAGGGTTGGAGGCCCCGCTTAAACATAAATCAGAATGAAATTTGATGTGTGGGCGACTAGGATTTTAGACATGGTCATCCAGTTTTGGTGACAAAAGGGGAGAAATTGTGGAGGTTAATATGATCAACTGGTGGAAGCTAGTTGGCTTTTGCAGTGGCAGTACCGCAGGCGGATTTCCATCCTTGGGTTATTGGCGTTGGTTTTGCTACTTGGAGAAACGGACTTCTCAGTATTGTTGATGATTTGACGAGGACATCAAACTCAGGAAGTGTGAGAGGGTTTGTAAAACCCTTAGACTCGACTGAAATTCTCGATTCTGATTTCCTAGGCACTCAAGTGAAATTGGGACCAAGCATCAGCAGGCGGCGACACGGACTAGTCTCCAGGGGGCGACACAGAGTAGGCACCAGACAGCGACACGGACTAGTCGCCGGGAGGTGACTCAGATTGAGCGCTAGGCGACTCGAGATAAATTTGGTTGGCTGATTTATGTATGGGCAATATTGAGCTGAGAGCTTAGCTTGAAGTCCAAAAATGACTATGGGTCAAGTCAAAAACCTGGGCACATGTGTGGCACATGGGGGATGATTTATATATACATTATATATATGCATATGTGCTAGAATATGCACTAGTGGGTTGCTGAAATAACTACCTTGCAGTTGGGGCTCAAGGACTTGATGGAAAAATTCAAATTTGAAGGCATTTGAATTCTGGAACTTCTTATAACTGCCAGCAGTTGGAGCTGCTGGGGCTGTGTGGGCTGTTGGGGCTGCGATCAGGCTTTAGTATATATCTAGATAGACATTTTATGAATATAATATAATTATCATTCTATACAAGTTCATATTATATTCTGCACTTGTACTATATTCTAGGCAGTAGGCAAAGTTTGTAAGCATATCATGGAGTTGTATTCTTATATTGTTGGTCAATAAAAGGTTGGGCATTCAGGCTCGTAAATATGTTGTGTCTTTATATTTTTTTGATAATTAGACACACTTGCACACACGATTAGATCTTTGTTGTGCATGAGTTTCATAGTTTTATTCGCTGTTTTTGGATTGCTCGGGTTGCTAGGCGACAACCTCTCGAGTAGGCTGACTACTTGGGCGTTTGGGCGACTGAGTAGACCGCACGAATAAGAAAATTCAGGGTTGAAAATCTGACCCCCTAACAACATTCATGGTCCAACTATGCTTTTGGTACCGGCTGCCTTATGGCTGGAGATATGCTTTAAGGCATGTTTATTTCATGTCATTAAGTAAGGATGTGATTATCAATATTTTCAATCATATTAGATATTATTTAAAGTAAAGTAAATTTAAATAAGTGCTTGATGAGTTTCCAACCTTCCACCTTTGATATTACTTGAACATTAATTCTTTTCAATTATTGTTTACTCATAATATATATAGAATATAGTTAGGATATTTATTTTGTTTATAATATTTAAAAAATAAATTGAAACTGTATATTTTATAAATTCGAAAACATGCTTTATTTACAAAAATATGTAGTAAATTAAAAATAAAAAAGTGTTTAGTGAGTTTTTAATCTTTGACCTTTGGTAACATTATCTCTCCTGAATTATCATTTACTGGTGTTATATATATAATATAATATAATTTGGATACCTATTATAATTATAATATTTAAAAAATAATTTGAAACTCTATTTTATAAACTCTAATATATGCTCTAATTATAATAGGTTAAAATAAATTTCAAGCTCCTCTGCTTTGTAAATTAGAATACCTTATTTATTTTTAAAATCCCAATATGTCCTCTTTATAATTTAGAATAACTATCTACTTTAAATATGTTAAAAAATATTTTAATTATCAAGTTCATATTATATTCTGCACTTGTACAATATTCTAGGAAGTAGGCAAAGTTTATAAGCATATCTTGGGGTTGTATTCTTATACTGTTGGTAAATAAAAGGTTGAGCATTCAGGCTCGTAAATCTGTTGTGTCTTTAGATTTGATTGGTAATTAGACACACTTGCACACACGATTATATCTTTATTATGCATGAGTTTCATAGTTTCATCTGCTGTTTTTGGATTGCTCGGTTGCTGGGCGACAACCTCTCGAGTAGCTTTGGAGTAGGCTGACTACTTGGGGGTTTAGGCGACTGAGTAGACCGCACCAATAAGAAAATTGAGGTTGAAAATCTGACCCCTGACAACATCCATGGTCCAACTATGCTTTTGGTACCGGGTGCCCCATGGCCGGAAATATGCTTTAAGGCATGTTTGTTTCATGTCATTAAGTACACATATGATTATCAATATTTTCAATCATATTAGATATTATTTAAAGTAAAGTAAATTTAAATAAGTGCTTGATGAGTTTCGAACATTCCACCTTTTATATTACTTTAACATTATTTATTTTCAATTATTGTTTACTCATATTATATATATGATATAGTTAGGATATCTATTATGTTTATAATATTTAAAAAATAATTTCAAACTGTCTATTTTATAAATTCGTAAACATGCTTTATTTACAAAAATATGTAGTAAATTAAATTTAAAAAAGTGTTTAGTCAGTTTTTAATCTTTGACCTTTGGTATTACTTTAACATTATCCCCCTTGAATTATCATTTACCCCTGTTATATATATAATATAATATAATTAGGATACATATTATAATTATAATATTTAAAAAATAATTTGAAACTCTATTTTATAAATTCTAATACATGCTCTAATTATAATAGGTTAAAATAAATTTCAAACTCCTGTACTTTGTAAATTAGAATACCTTATTTATTTTTAAAATCCCAATATGTCCTCTTTATAATTTAGAATAACTATGTACTTTAAATATGTTAAAAAATATTTTAATTATCAATATTTTCACTCCTATTATATGTAGGATATTGACATTTTAAATTATATTTAAAGAAGTGATTGATCACTTTCAAAAAGTAGTGTAAAATTAAGAATATAATTTATTTGTAGCCATGATCAGTACTATCAACATGAGAATTACTTTTTTTATTTATAAAAAAAATCTAACATAACATAAATTGCTATATGAATCCAAGAAAAAATCTTAACAACATGATTTATATGCTTAGAAGACATGTTTTCATACATCAAGAGGTGAACCAGTTACCCACTACAGGGTACCAACTTAAACATAATTTTTTTATTAATCAGAAGTGGACTCGCCACTTCTCTTCACATGCTTTTTGGCCCAGACTTGCTTCCCGCAAATGGAGTACTTGGTTTTTATTCCTGGAGGAGCTATGCGTGGAATGATAGAAGATGAACGGCAAACCATTCGAGCGTACAATGGTTGTTCATCACTGGATACATCTTGCATGTATATCCCTTCTATGAAATCACCAAAAATCCTGTGCAAAAAGGAAAACCATGTCAACATGCTTACTCACCACATAAATAGATATTTGCTAATTAAATATTATTGTAATTATACATTTGCATACATCTGGATGAATTTTGAATATTTTATACCTTGTAAAAAAATCTCGAATCTCGGATTCAGGAAGGTAGTAGCCTTTGGAGAATGTCAAAAAGATAGTTCGGTCTTCAGGTGCAACGTCAGGTTCATCCTCGCAACCATCCATCAGCTGCAATCCTCCAAAAATTTCACTTAAATCCGCATCAGGATTTTCCAATACACTGCGGAGCTGACTCATATAGGTTATAGGAACCATGTTTCCTCCTAACCCTAGTTGTGGAAACCCACCTACAACTTTTAATTCATAGAATTCAAACTCGGTCTCAAATAGAATTCATAGAATAATAATGAAAATTGTATAAAACAAATATATAATATTTTCAATTTTATCTCTTCATAAAAGTTTTCAAAGATATGATTCAACTACAAGTTTACTTGCAATGCATGGTAACTTTCAATATTTAAGTTTTTAATTTTGCAATAACATTTGTCATATGATTCTTTAAATTAAATCCTTATGCATTATAAGGATATAATTTGACAATGTTATTAAAATATTTGTTACTAATGATCGGAGACTCTCAATGTAATTGGACGATTTCATCTTTAAACAAATGGATTCTAGCTGTTCTATTTAAAATAAGGGATAATATTATAACCAACGATAAGTCGATAGCCTGAGTTGAATGAATAAAATATATCATTATATCAATAATTTAAACCAAAATGATTGTAAAAATATTATATTAGTACAAAATTTGAAATTTTCTTTTTTCTTCATTTTATGGATATTTTTTGTCGGAAAAGACCTTTAAAACTATCACCGAATTATACGTTATTTCGTCAGATTTATATAGAAATTAAGATAAAGCGAAAAATAATCAAACAAAACTCAGATTTTTTTTCTTTTGTTAGCACTTTAATTTGATTCCTTTCCTAAATTATTCAAATTAATAACATTTTTTTAATGAAAATATAAAAATTCATATACTTATGCCGAAACATTAAAAAAATTTCATAATCGGTAAGTCACTACTGTACTTTGGTTATTACTTTTGAATATACATTACTCATACCAGTTCTTTAAAACCTAATCAGATATAATTCGTTTGTTGGTATACTGTTCTCGAAATAAAACTAAATAATAAACATTATTATGTGCTAAAAAATTATACTATTGGCCATACCTAAAATAAAATTAAAAGCAAACTACGTACAATTAGTTGAATTTGGTGGGTATATTGGATTTTAGGCTTGAACAAAAAATAAATATTGTTGATTCGGATAAATGAAATTATATTATTGAATCAGACGAAAATAAAATAAAATACAAAGATAATAAGGTACATGTAACAGTGTGAGGCTAAAACCAAGTAATATATATATTTACTATTCATCCGAGGAAATTAAATAATCTTCAACTTATTTAAAAGAAAATTAAAATAAAATATAAATTAAAAAAATTTGGTCGATGTAAAATAAAAGAAAACTAAATATAATTAATTGGATTTGGTCGACGTATAGTATTCATGTGTCATAAAGAAAAATTATGTCTATAATATTCATAGTATTTTATTAAAAAAAATTAGAGACAAAATAATATATAATATTCATTAAAAGAAATAGGGCCTTTACCCAACACCAAATCGGTCATTCTAAGGCAAAAATCGATCAGTTTTCACGAGTAACGACGGAGTCAAGAAAGGTCGGATTAGTTACTTTTTGCGTAGAATTTTACGTTGACTAACGCAGACTAATGCCACGGCCGGGTGCAAGATACGCGTCTGACAGCTTTCGAAGGAGATGGTCATTTTTCTTATGAATGGTAGGTATTGTCAGAATATGGTTGGTATTTAGCGCCCTGAAAATACCATTTTCGGTCGTTATTCTTGCAAGTCATTCAGAATGGGCTGCCATTTTTTCCCGACCACCGCCACTTCTACCCTCACCACCAACATTTTTACCCCTACCACCATCATTCATGCCCCCATGTCCCTTGTGAGGCGTGTTTTTATGGGTCCTTGATTCTTTGCTCGTGTCCCCCGCCAGCCTCTTACCTCTATCTTTTGTCATCAATGCCGAAATAATGACTAGGAAAGCTCTCATTATAATAACATACCAAAGTACATCCTAAATTGCATAAAACCAAAACCAAAATGTCAAGGCATGTATTTTATATACAATTACATTATACTTATATAGATAGCATAAATTAATTCTAAATTTGCCACATTCGCACAAATAATACAACTATTTTTGAAATTTTCCATATAAACACAAATATTATACGATAGATTCATAATTTGACATAGATATTTACACAAATATAATAATTTTGACATATTGACATAAAATTCAGTCAAACCTGAAAAATGCAAAATTTAATAAAGCCCAAATTTACAATTTTACATAATAAACAAAAACAACAAAAATTGGCACCATGCAAACCAAATATTTTGACACTTCAATTCAACAAAATAAAGTTTTATTGAATAAATTAACTCAAAAAACATAAAAAATTATAAAATCAACTTCAAACAACATAACTACATCACATATAACTATACCACTTGATTTAAAACCAACATACATGGAAAATAAAACTCATATATATATATATAAAGTTCTACAAAACATGTATACATCTATATAATCAGAAACAAATATACAACACAAATACATGGATCCATGAAAATCAAACTAAGGAAACATAAATAAGTAAGACATAAGTAAATTATGTGTGTACAAATCTCTAGAAGAGCATTGCTTGATGATGGTGTTGAATTTTTCATGGATTCTGTGGAATGTTATGCGCCATGGATTCAAATGCGATATTTATCAAGATCAACAAGAGGTGAATAATTGATGGAAAGGCCATTGTAGTAGAATTTGGTGTAATAGAGAGAGAAGATGGAGAGAATATTGAAAGAAAGAGAATACAGGGTTTATGTTGGTTAAAAATACAGTAACGGGGAAAGCGAGGAAAAACAATTTTAACCAAGGAGACTGGTCTTATATCAACCACCTTCAGTTTTTTTGGTCGCATTCGGGGAAAAATGACCGGTTCAGTCACTTTAATTTTTTAAATGTTTTATATTTTTTAGTTATTTGATAGTTTTTAAAAATTGGGTTGCTTAATGAATCCAAAATACTTATTGGTTAATTTTTTTAAAAATATTAAATACCAAATATATAATATTAAAAAAAATTATATTAACCTCGTGCATGTTATATCTAGACATTATAGTATAAACTGCAAAGTCTAAATCTCGTGTCTAAAAAAACTGTTATGATTTTTTCGTTATAACACACCATATGAGGCCATTGTTCCTTATATATAAGCTTTTATGTAATTAAAAAATATAAAAAATAATATGTTATTTTTATCTTCTAACATAAACCCTATATTTACACAAAAATGACAAACAAGAACATATCGATCGATGTTATCCGTCAATTTTTAAATTTTACGACCGCTTATCGGTCGATACATTTATTCTTTATACATAGAGACCGAATAGGTCGTTATAGCGTCACAAACATTTTTGGTAAATCATAATAACGATGAACTTTTGTCGACTATTTTTAACGAGACAGTTGTTTTACTTATGAATGTGGTCGGTATTGCTTGAATGCAGTCATTGTTGTCTTTCTAGAAATTCTAATTTTGGGTCAATATTTTGCCTCCCTGTACGCAAACAAAGTACCAACCGCAAACACTAAACAATCACCAAATACAATAATTTATATAGAAATTACCAACAAACTACATAAATACTAAAAAGAATTCATACAAACTGAGTAACAAAAAAATACAAATCTAATTCTAAAATAGTACAATAAAAACTATTAAATCATTCTTTCTATCATTAAAACAAATAAATCTGTCTGTCTATCATTGTTAGATATTTTAGGGATATTTTAGGGCTCGCATGTAACAACCAAATTATAAAGTATTATGGAATCATCCCGAGTACAAACTAAAACTTCCGGACTTCATCTCTAATGCCGATGAGAAAGGTACACATCACTGGTCATAGATTCTTGTACATGATTACTACAATAAAACATCGCCATGAGACCATAAGTCAGTGATTGAACTGAACTGGCGTGCAATGTCCTGAACAAATAATAATTTTGTTAAACTTATGCAAATTACTGAACAATCTATTAAATTGTTAGAATTCCAAAATTCTTACAATGCCACAACAATAATCTTCCAAATTCCATTGCATAATTTTGATCTTTAATTGACCAACCTGCAATTCGCTCGTAGAACCTACAAATTTTTATTAAATAATTATTTATACTCAACAAAAACATAGAGAACTTAGATTAAAAGGGAGGAAATAATTGGAGTATGTAATTATTTTTACCAGTAGAATATGGTTTCTTCACCCCATCGATGTCAAAAAAAATTCCATCAAAGCACCCATCTTCATGATAAGTAAGCACCGTACCATCAACTTTCCCCTCAAAATTCATCAAGCCAGAAATAGGATGTGGAGGTGAGTAATATCCTACTATGGTTTGGCCTTGTGGTAAAGTAACGGTAATCTCCTCGCGTGGTAGAACATGGCCAAACGATTTCCAAAAGGCTGAGGAGAGGAGTTGTATTTGTAAACAAGACCAATTTCTATATGAAACATATATATATATCACGTACAATACATTAAAAGTATTATATAAATTCAACCTTAATACTTGACCCCTTTTCGCGCTTTCTGCTTTAAAGTAAAGTGAAAAAGCCTTACATCCAACCCCCGTAAGTCCATTTAAAAACAAAATAAAATTACTAGTTAACAAAAATTACTAGTTAAATTAATATTTCTATTTAAATACAATTATAATTTATTATCATAGGTCGAACGATCATACACAATCTCTTATCACAACCATTAAGAAGATTAACAACAAAGAGAAAGTTTCCCTCGTCCTTATCAATTTCACACGGGTGTTTTGATCATTAGGTTACTCGAAAATAATGGTTTCTGGAATCTCGTCTCAATACTCCGCTAAAATTTGCGGTGGTAAGTTCTGCATAATATGTATATAACTATATGCATATACCAAATATTAATTAATCAATACAAATTAACTGTACATTGAATCATCAATGGGTAATATGAATTTCATAAAACACAGAATACCGTTGATTTGAGCATCCATTATATCTTTATTATATAATATACATAAGGGAGATATTATCCAAATTTTTGGTAGTCATAGTCCTTGTACTACCAATTTCATAACGACCAATGGATCTTTAAACAAATTATTCATGGCCATTGGATCTAAAATTAAGGAATATTCTATTACTTAAGATTTAACTTTTTTATAACAAAAAAAACACGATGGTTAAGCTTCACTACACCATATATGACTTCTAGCAACACCTAAAAGAGTGTTAAAATGACCCAAAAATGTTACGTAAAGTAAAGTCTTTCGGCTATGGTTAAACTTTTTAAAAATTTAATGGTGTTGTATTTGCTCGTGCTACAATAGGATAAACGATAACACTTTTTGAACCTATGGTAATATGGATAAAGAGTTACAAGAGACACCTATATTTACAATTTCAATATCTATGATAACACCAGGTAGGTGTAAGAGTAGTTCTATTGCAACACCCAACAATTAATATGTTGGAATAAACTCTTTTGCAACACCAATTTTCCATTCTAACACTCAATGATAAAATATTTCAATCATTTGATCATATCTTTATATAACATTGTAACATTTCTGTAACACTTTTTTTATTTATTGTAACACTTTTTTCCCATTTTACCAACATAAAAATAAATTTTTATTACAATTGGAGTACTAAAATCTTAATTACAAAATTCAGTTAAGAACTCAAATCCAAAGTTAAATTTTAACATAAAATAAAGTTCGAAGTCAACCAAAGTAAATAAAGTTTGCAAATTCATCTAAGAGCCATAACTGTTGACCATGTTTCTAATTACACCAAAATAATCTCAAGTTCTAAAATTCAGTTCACATAACTGGAGAGTATCAAGTTCCGAAAATATTTTGTACTTAGAATAAAACAGGAGTTCTACTTAAGAAACATGACAATCAAATATCAAGATTGTCAACTCGAATTGCCCTCCTTGAAATTAACCTTTAATTCACTATACCTTAGACTGGCTATTGCAACACCCAATCAAAAATTTGCTCTTAAATTATTCCTGTTTCATTGCCACTTTTGACAAGTTTAAGCTGTTGGATGTTTTTAAAAAAATGTTACAAATGAGTTGAGTTCTTGCAAAAAAATTTAATGGTTTGCAATGATTTTGTTTAACTATTGCAACAGATTTCCAAAATTTCGGGCCCAATACTTTCCAAAGTTTTAAAAATAAGAGGGCTTTAAAAATTTCATCCGGGCATTTTAAAATTAAGATTTCCATTGTGACGTTGTCCAAGATTTAAAATAGGAATTTTTAAATTACAGCTTTAAATTTGACTATGTTTCTTTTAAAATATGGCTTTGTTTTTATGATTTTGGTTGTAAGCTTCATTATAACTATTTTTTTTGTAAATATTTATGCAGTACTTGTATTTGCTTCATGTTTGTTGCATATTTACCGCGTAAACTTTTTTATGTGTAAACTCAGTTATAAATTTATCTTGTGTTGAGTAATAATGTATTTATCTTTGTGCAATGTTTGTGTTTGTAAGAATATGTTGAGTAATAAGTAGAATATTATCCGGCGTGGTATATTTATGCATATTATTTATTTGCTTTCTTGTGTAGAAAATAGCTGGTAAATTTATATGAATGACTTGGATTTTACCATATAAACACAATGAGGCTTATAGTAATGGGGCCACATATTTTCGTAGGAATTCCTTTGATAATTTTACCTTAGGAAATAAACTACAATGCCCTTGAAAAGATTTTAGTAATCGGTACTGGTACTCACAACTAAATGTAGATGATCATCTGATGCTTAATGGTCCATGTCCATCATTTTTTATTGGACATATGAAGTGTTAAGTGATAAGTTCGGAAAAATTAATAATGATGAGATGAAATATGACACATGTACCCAGGTGATGATTTTGATGAAATGATTCGCAATGAAGGCAAGGATATAAATGGAATGAATGAAGCCGCGAAAGACTTTTATAAGGTTGTTAAGGAAGGGAAAGAACCACTCTTTCTCAGGTTTAAAAAATTCACTCGTTTAGGTTTCATAGTTAGACTTTACCAATTAAAGTGCAGTCATGGGTTTACCGGGTCTGCATTAAATAATATTCTACATCTGGTTAGGGAAGCATTTCCTGATGTAAATCTTAATGTTGCCATAAAAATGATAAGAGATTTATGGCTTGATTATAAAATGATACATGCTTGTCTAAACGATTGCTTGATATACTCGGTTGAAAATGTAAACGAGAACGAGTGTGATCATCCAATTTGTAATAGTACATTGGCCCATAATTTTATTCACTTGAGACATACGTTTGCCGTAAATCTACATTATTTGAAATATTAGTTGGGCACAAAAATTGCCTGCATGTTATACGTCTGATGGCTTTGGATCTCTTTGTACATTCTATAATATTATTTTTGTAAAAAAAGTTCAAAGGCTTCATCTGCCAATTGCAAATACCAATAAGGCATCCATAGATCCTTCTCAATCCAAGACATCTAGAAACCTACTTGTTGGATTAGATTTAAAACTACCCCTCGGTATCCTTCCGGCATATTGACCAAGCATGATCCAATCCTTCACTGCATATGTTCACTTAGTAATTTTTGGTGCAGGCAGGCAACAAATCCAATTCTTTTCATAATAATTGGCAGCGGTCAGAGGAATCGTGTGGGAAATGACAACACTTCCTTGAATGATTACGTCCATGTAAAAATAATAATTTTGCAAAATTTCTTACTGTATTATACCAAAAACATAAATTTTAAAATTAGTCAATGGCAATGGTAAAATATATTTCAACCCATCAATCGTGTGACGAGCATCTTACTATAATTTTTTCCATATTTTTAACTATATCTTTTATGAAGACAATTTATGTCCAACATTTCCATGCTCTTCAAAGGACTAACCGGCCAACGAAAGTTAATTCAATAATAAGGAACACATTACACAAGACAAACCCTGACTGAAACCAAAATCGACTAGACAAATTGAACACAATCGCAGAGAACTTCAAGAAAAATTAAAGTGAACCTAGTTTGGTATCTGCAACATCTCTCCTTCCATCATGAGTTCAATTGTTATCATTTTGTATTACTAATTGAAAAATATGATACACTTACTAGTTGTTCATTTCTTGCTCTTCTAGATTCCTCCCCACGTCATGATTCTCACAGTTGTGATATTGGTAATGATCTTCATACACATATTACGATTGTATCTTTGTTATGTGCATCAATTGTTTATTAGTTGTTCAACTTATCTCGAGTTCATTCACTAATAAATAAGCAGAATATAGCATCTCAAACTACAGATCTCTTGTTCTATATTTTACCTCTTATCATAAAATTAATGCACCAATGTCTTGTTAAATGACCTAATTGTAAATTACATAAATCACCGTATACTAACCCAATCCATGTCATATAGTTTTAATTATGATTGTGATTTTTAATTTGTTCCTCGTTCTTAAACATAAAAAATTGATTTTAGTTTGGGTTTTTATGTTGTTTGATTGAGACTCTCACACACTCTTCATGTTGCTCTCCCTTTGATGGTATTGGATTGTTAAGTAAAATTCTTATGTTTGCTTTTCTTTCTCTTATCTTCCATTTTTATTTCTTATGTTTATGATGGTGTAGCCCTAGGTAGATTTGTCCTTCTTTCTTCTATCTATGATGGAGTAGTCTTAGGCATATATATACACTTTTTCCTTATTTATCATGTCTATATTACACCCAAATCCATATCATATAATCAAAATCTCATAAATTCAACAATTACTGAATCATTACTAAAAAAGTGAACATATAATTCGAACATGGGCACAAATAGGATCTGTATAATTTGTGCCCACATTAGTTACTTACTTCCATACTATTTTTATGAAGTGGCTTCTCGTTATTGGTGGATTTTTTCAGTATAGAGATGGTTCATTGTATTTAATAAGTAGAAGCCAATGAAAATTTAATAACTCATATTTTATTGTGTTCCAGATGAAAACTGCAAAATTAATTAGTCAAGGTCAAGAAGTATAAACACACATATAATTCTAATAAACTTTGAATATTTAGGAATTTGTGCTGTTGACAATATAAAAATCTATGATATACACACAAATAACCGACAAACGAATAATTGATTTGTAAAGTACTTTATGACTTCCTCAATGTATCACAACTCTAGAATCCTTCCATATAGATAGTCCTGTAATTTCCAGTCAGAAAGGTGTAGCATAATTTTCTAAAGGCGCCTCTTGCTGCCAGTTAAACATGTTGCCTAAAGCGGATTTTTTATACCTGATGTTGGACGTCGGCGATCCGCAATGATAAAATGCTATCATTGTTAATCTTTAATGAACTTAAAAACTCATATGTAAGGCTGGATGGTGTATGTTCATTCATCTTCAATATATCACTTCATTTAATTTGAACGAACCTACGACTCAAATTTTTTGGTACATTCCAATTTACACAAAGAAAATTTATCTATATATATTGGGAAATATCCGGAGCTTAGATAGTATAGTGTACAAATACCGTTGTGTGTCCTCAACAAATTTGACAATTAGATAATTCTGATTTTGCACGAGCTTCAAGGACATCCATAGTATTTTGTTGTTTTGTGACAGGCTTCTTGAAAGATGATAAACTCAAAATACAAACAAGTGCAAAAAATTAAGGAGCCAAGATCAAGATGCAAAAGACATTAATAATAGTAAATATTAGAATTTAAAATTATATATATATAAATATGTGTGTGTGTTTGTATGAATATACACACACTCAAATAACAGACATCTATATTGAAATTTTACTAGTTTTCCATGGGAGATTCTAAGTCCACTGCTTATTACATCATTCCAAGTTTGGACACAACCATCTTATTTTCAAAATTTGATATCAGTAGTCAAGAGCATCTTCATTATCTATTATTTTGTATATGACCGAGTAATAGGTACGATAACTGATTTTCATCTTACTATTATATTATTGTGATATTTGTCAAAATTAGTAGAATTGCTTGTACAAAAAATGATGAAGAGAAGAACTAACGTTCGTGCCTGTTTTTTCTTTTTAAGTCTTCTAATAAAATCGAATCTCATAAACACAAAACAAAGATGCCTGAACTTGTTTATCTTATATAAATTAGGAATTGAAAAGCATATGTCATAGACTATTTGTTTATTCGAGGATTTAACTCAACTCAAATAAGAATGTAACAAGTAAATAGTGAATGTACCGTCAAAGAGATCTCTCAAAGTAATATCTGTCAAAGGATTTAGAAACAAGGTTCATCTACAGACTTGAGGAATTACTTCACTGGAAGAAGTTCAAGAAATTGATCAAGCCTCAGTGATATAAATCAAGATTGTGGATTTAATCAAGTGACAGAGATCTTGTCAGGGTATCAGAAATTACACGGATTTAATCTGAATGTTATTCAAGAAGTCTCAATATATAATATTTGACTAAAGTTGTGTTGTATGTCGTGTACAAATGATAGGTTTTATTAATTTTAGATTTGTATTCAATACCTAATTGTATATACTAGATAGGCAGGTGGTTGTTTTGATATTATTAGTCTTTCGTGAATAAATATTATGGATAGGGAAACTCAACTCTTGTTGTATCAGGTTTGTATGCATGTTAGTTTAATTGATTAGTTTAAATATGCACATTGTTGGACAAGAGAATAAATTGAAGTATAATAATAGGTAATCGGTAACTATACGAAATAATAAATATTAATAATAATTTATAATTTTGTATTTAGATCGCGGGTTGGGAATTTAGCGGCGCGTTTGTGGATCGCGTTAATATTAGAGTTTGCGATGTTTGAGGTACGGATTTTATCCCCTTTTTATTCAGTAATTCTCTTCTTAGAAATTAAATATCTCCGATTTATTGAATTTTGTATATATTCACTTCGTTAATATTGCTTGGTTATTTTGACTTCCAAAAATTGTTTTAAAAATTGATTTTGAAAATTTTAAATATCTGTTATGCGGTTTTCAAAATTTATTTAAGACACCCTCTGTTTTGAAAATCTGAATTATTTGTGTGAGATGATTTTAAATTCTGTGAGAATTATTTTATTTGGACCCTTAGTGTGATTTAGGGTATACCGAGTTAACCAGCTGCAGGGGTACTACAGCCATGTCATTGCGGCACCAGTGACATGACACTTCCGTGACAGTATGATTGGTCACAGCGTATCCTTCTGTTAGCTCTTGGGAGGAGTTTTTACGCATTTGATATTTGTTCAGGATACGTGGGTGCACCCAGAGTTTGATTTGTGATTTGATTTATGGTGACATTGTATATGCCGTACACGTTAACCATTCTATTGCACACATTAGGTACCCTATAATGTGTGTATTTGTATATGTTCTGATCTCGGTATGAAATATCCTAGCCCTCGTTGCTTCATCCTTACTTATTTTTAAAATTGTTGTTTTATTATAAATTACTGATTATTTATCTTTGATCTCTAGTTTTATAAATTGTATACCAAATCTGTACTGGACGTTTGGCTCATGCCGTATTATTTTTCTGACAGGTGCTTAGGGGGATCTGGGACTGTGTGATGGAGAGCTTCCCTTTATTTCGTTCTTAGGATTTCAGACTCTATTATTATTTAGACTTAATTATTTATTAGAGATTTTGGAATTTATATTATTGGTTTGAAATATTCAGAGAATTAATTTATTATTTTGAAGATTTTAGACGGTTTAATATTTGTTTAGAAATATATTAGTGCTCTGTTTGCAAGTTTTAGGATTTTAAGTAATATTTCCCTTCTATTTTAAGAAGGGGTGTTACAGAGATTGTATCAGAGCTTAGGTTCTTTCTTGTAGAAAACCTACTTAGGTTGACATGTGAGTTTGGTAGACGATAGGATGGGTGTTTCATTTCATTTTATTTCATTCTGCTCCATATCATTTAATTATGCTTCATCAATCTAAAATATGTTTATAACTGCTTCATCATATTTATTCTTGTAATCTTCATTCGTTCGCTATCTTATATTGTAGATGCCTCCTAGATGTGATCATTTTCATATTGACCCCGCTCAGCTTACAGAGAAGATAGGGCAAGCAGTGGCTCAGGCTGTATAGCAGGCTTTGGCAAACCAAGGAAATTAGAATGGTGAGGGAAATCAGAATGGAGAAGGAAATCGGAATGGAGAGGGAAATCAGAATGGACATGGAAATCTGAATGGCAATGGGAATCAGAATCAGAATGGTCAGGGCCATCAGCTGGAGTCGTTTGTATGGTTGGAGAGGTTTGTGAAGCAGAAACCAGACTCTTTTAGTGTAACACTGACTCCTGTTGATGCTGAAGATTGGATTGTTTATTTTGAAAAGATTTTTGATGCACTGGGTTGTGATGAGATTTAGAAGGTCAGCTTAGCTCTGTATAAGTTAGAGGGGGATGCTCAGAGGTGGTGGAGAGGAGTGAAAACTACTAAAGGGGAGCTGTATGTGGAGGCTTTGGAGTGGCAGGGATTTAAGGAGGTATTCTATGAGTAGTACATCTCAATTGCTGATAGGGAGGATTATTTGAGGGAGTTTCATTCTATTATGCGGCACCATGATGAGAGCATTACTGATTATATGGCGAGGTTTATAAGGTTGGCTGGATATGCTGAGACAGGTGCAGGGACTGCTGCACAACAGGCTGATAAATTTAAATGAGGTTTGAAGTCTTATCTGAGAGGTTCGATAATTTATTTTAAATTTGATAATATGGTAGAGGTGGCTGATGCAGCAAAGGATGTTAAAAAGGAGCACATAGATTTAAGGACTTCAAGGTCAAACAGTGGTAGTAAGAGGGCTAGGGATGATCAGGGTTTTGTACAGGGTAGACAATGGTATGGAGGTCAGAGTGGTCAGCAGGGACAGTGGCGATGACAGAATCAAAATAGGGGTGGTCAATCATTCCATGGCCGGAATCAGTATGTTGGTTAGAATCAGAATCAGCAGTTTCAGCGACAGAAGCAGCCTAGGCACTGGCGGAATCGTCAACAAGGGCAGAGCCGTTACTCAGTATATGGGGGAAACCCCAATATGATTCTAGTAGCTCCTTGTGCTACATGTGGTGGACATCATCGAGGTAGAGCTTGTTACAGACAGACTGGGGTTTGTTTCTTGTATGATAGCATGTCCCATAGGGCAAAGGATTGCACAGTGCCACGCAACCCTGTGGAGGAGGAGCTAGCGGTGGTAGTGGCAGTGGAAGTCAGCAGAATCCTACAGCCATAGTTTTTACGTTGACGGAACAGGCAACAACTAATTCAGGTACCATTTTCGGAACAATTCTTGCTGGTAGATATGATGCTTATGTGTTATTTGAGACTAGTTCGACCCATTCTATTGTGTCTTTATCGTTTGTTCGTCATCTTGGCATTGCACCTTCATTATTATATCCTCATATGTCTATTGCTACCCCGATAGGGAATTCTGTTATTATATCTTATATATATATCCAAAGTGTCCGATAGTTGTTGGAGATAGAAATTATAAGGTTAACTTGCTTCCGATGGAGATGCATGCCTTTGATGTTATCTTGGGTATGGATTGGTTGAGTGAACATCGTGCCACAATTGATTGTCAAGGAAAAAGGGTGATCTTTAGGGATGCAGATAAACCATAATTTATATAGCAAGGGTCTCAGCCGAAGGGGGATGTTAAGTTAATTTATGCTCTAAAGGCGAGTAAATTGTTGTCTAAGGGTAGTGATGGCTACCTTGCTTTCGTGAAGGATACATCGAAGGATGAACCTTGCATCGAGGATTATCCAGTTTTGAGGGAGTATGAAGATGTGTTCCCCGATGAGCTACCAGGTTTGCCACCACATAGAGAGGTGGAGTTTACTATTGAACTAGTTCCAGGTGTTGAGCCTATTTCCAAGACGCCTTACCGTATGGCACCACTTGAGTTACAAAAATTGGAGGAGCAGCTACAAGAGTTGTTGGATAGGGGATTTATGAGGCCAAGTATGTCTTCGTGGGGCGCTCCTGTATTGTTTGTGAAGAAGAAGGATGGTTCCATGAGATTGTGCATTGACTATAGGGAGTTGAATAAGGTGACTGTCAGAAACAGGTATCCTTTGCCATGCATTGATGACTTGTTTGATCAGTTGCAAGGGTCAAAGTACTTTTCGAATTGAGATCTGGGTACCATCAGTTACGAGTAAGAGAAGAGGATATTCCGAAGACTGCATTTTGCACTCGTTATGGTCATTATGAGTTTCTCGTGATGTCCTTTGGATTGACGAATGCACCAGCGATATTTATGGATTTGATTAATTGGGTCTTTCATGATTATCTTGATAAATTTTTGGTGGTCTTCATCGATGATATCTTGATATACTCTAGGAGCAGAGAGGAGCATGAGGAGCATTTACGTACTATGTTTAAAATTTTAAGGGATAAGAAATTATTTGCAAAATATTCCAAGTGTGAGTTCTGGTTGGAGAAAGTGGCATTCTTGGGGCATATTGTGTCTGGTAGGGGCATTGAGTTGGATCCTGTGAAAGTCGAGGCTATTACAAATTGACAAAGACCTAGCAATATGACGGAGGTGAGGAGTTTCCTGGGTTTGGAAGGTTACTAAAGGCATTTTGTGGATGGTTTCTCTTCAATAGCTTTGCCATTGAATCAGCTAATGAGGAAGGGAATTAAGTTCGAGTGGAATGATGATCATGAGAAGAGATTTCAGGAGTTGAAGAAGAGGTTGGTGTCTGCTCTAATACTTGTGTTTCCATCAGGGAGTGGAGGTTTTCAGGTTTATAGTTATGCTTCTAAGAGATGATTGGGGTGTGTTCTTATGCAGCATGGGAAAGTGATTTATTACGCCTCTAGGCAACTTAAACCTTATGAGGTGAACTATCCTATCCATGACTTAGAGTTAGTGGCTGTGGTATTTGCTTTGAAGATCTGGAGACACTATCGTTATGGAGAGACTTGTGATATCTTTACTGATCACAAGAGTCTCAAATACATCTTTACTCAGAAAGAGCTTAATATGAGGCAGCGGGGGTGGCTTGAACATCTTAAGGATTATGATACAAATATTCAGTACAATCCAGGGAAGGCGAATGTAGTGTCAGACGCTCTTAGTAGGAAGAACTTGGGGAGTGTTGCATCTCTCATTACCCAGCCACACCTTATTTCAGATTTGGAGCGCTTGGGTGTTGAGTTGTATGTTAGAGGATCAAATGGTAGCATTGCAAATTTGAAAGTGGAACCAAATCTTATTGCAAGGGTTAAGGAAGCTCAGAAGAATGATACAGGTTTGGAAGCTATAAGATCTGAGGTCGCAGTTGGCAAGCAAAAACATTTTCGTGTTGATGATGAAGGTGTGATATGGTTGGGTAGTAAATTGTGCGTGCCTGCAGACCCGACGATTCGTGAGGAAATTTTGGAGAAGGCTCATAGTTCTTCATTCTCTATTCATCCAGGTTCCACTAAGATGTATGGAGATTTGAAGAAGATGCACTTTTGGTGGAGTGGAATAAAGGGAGATATAGCAGAATTTGTGGGAAAATGTCTTGCATGTCAACAAGTGAAGATAGACCATCAAAGGCTTAGTGGATTGTTGCAGCAGCAAGATATTCCAATTTAGAAGTGGGAAAACATTAATATGAATTTTGTGACTCATTTACCGAGGACTTTGAAGGACATCCATAGTATTTTGTTGTTTTATGACAGGCTTCTTGAAAGATGATAAACTCGAAATACAAAATGTGCAAAAAATTAAGGAGCCAAGATCAAGATGCAAAAGACATTAATAATAGTAAATATTAGAATTTAAAATTATATATATATATAAATATGTGTGTGTGTTTTTATGAATATGCACACACTCAAATAACAGACATTTATATTGAAATTTTACTAGTTTTCCATGGGAGGTTCTAAGTCCACTGCTTATTACATCATTCCAAGTTTGGACACAACCATCTTATTTTCAAAATTTGATATCAGTAGTCAAGAGCATCTTCATTATCTATTATTTTGTATATGACCGAGTAATAGGTACGATAACTGATTTTCATCTTACTATTATATTATTGTGATATTTGTCAAAATTAATAGAATTGCTTGTACAAAAAATGATGAAGAGAAGAACTAACGTTCGTGCCTGTTTTTTCTTTTTAAGTCTTCTAATAAAATCGAATCTCATAAACACAAAACAAAGATGTCTGAACTTGTTTGTCTTATATAAATTAGGAATTGAAAAGCATATGTCATAGTCTATTTGTTTATTCGAGGATTTAACTCAACTCAAATAAGAATGTAACAAGTAAATAGTGAATGTACCGTCAAAGAGATCTCTCAAAGTAATATCTGTCAAAGGATTCAGAAACAAGGTTCATCTATAGACTTGAGGAATTACTTCACTGGAAGAAGTTCAAGAAATTGATCAAGCCTCAGTGATATAAATCAAGATTGTGGATTTAATCAAGTGACAGAGATCTTGTCAGGGTATCAGATAATTACACGGATTTAATCTGAATGTTATTCAGGAAGTCTCAATGTATAATAATAGACTAAAGTTGTGTTGTATGTCGTGTACAAATGATAGGTTTTATTAATTTTAGATTTGTATTCAATACCTAATTGTATATACTAGATAGGCAGGTGGTTGTTTTGATATTATTAGTCTTTTGTGAATAAATATTATGGATAGGGAAACTCAAGTCTTCCTATATCAGGTTTGTATGCATGTTAGTTTAATTGATTAGTTTAAATATGCACACTGTTGGATAAGAGAATAAATTGAAGTATAATAATAGGTAATCGGTAACTATACGAAATAATAAATATTAATAATAATTTATAATTTTGTATTTAGATCGCGGGTTGGGAATTTAGCGGCGCGTTTGCGGATCGTGTTAGTATTAGAGTTTGCGATATTTGAGTTACGGATTTTGTCCCCTTTTTATTCAGTACTTCTCTTCTTAGAAATTAAATATCTCCGATTTGTTGAATTTTGTATATATTCACTTCGTTAATATTGCTTCGTTATTTTTACTTCCAAAAATTGTTTTAAAAATTGATTTTGAAAATTTTAAATATCTGTTATGCGGTTTTCAAAATTTATTTAAGACACCCTCTGTTTTGAAAATCTGAATTATTTGTGTGAGATGATTTTAAATTCTGCAAGAATTATTTTATTTGGACCCTTAGTGTGATTTAGGGTATACCGAGTTAACCAGCTGCAGGGGTACTACAGCCATGTCATTGCGGCACCAGTGACATGACACTTCCGTGACAGTATGATTGGTCACGGCGTATCCTTCTGTTAGCTCTTGGGAGGAGTTTTTGCGCATTTGATATTTGTTCAGGATACGTGGGTGCACCCAGAGTTTGATTTGTGATTTGATTTATGGTGTCATTGTATATGCCGTACACGTTAACCATTCTATTGCACACATTAGGTACCCTATGATGTGTGTATTTGTATATGTTCTGATCTCGGTATGAAATATCCTAGCCCTCATTGCTTCATCCTTACTTATTTTTAAAATTGTTGTTTTATTATAAATTACTGATTATTTATCTTTGATCTCTAGTTTTATAAATTGTATACCAAATCTGTACTGGACGTTTGGCTCATGCCGTATTCTTTTTCTGACAGGTGCTTAGGGGGATCTGGGACTGTGTGATGGAGAGCTTCCCTTTATTTCGTTCTTAAGATTTCAGACTCTATTATTATTTAGACTTAATTATTTATTAGAGATTTTGGAATTTATATTATTGGTTTGAAATATTCAGAGATTTAATTTATTATTTTGAAGATTTTAGACGGTTTAATTTTTGTTTAGAAATATATTAGTGCTCTGTTTGCAGGTTTTAGGATTTTAAGTAATATTTCCCTTCTATTTTAAGAAGGGGTGTTACAGAGATTGTATCAGAGCTTAGGTTCTTTCTTGTACAAAACCTACTTAGGTTGACCTGTGAGTTTGGTAGACAATAGGATGGGTGTTCCATTTAATTTTGTTTGATTCTGCTCCATATCATTTAATTCTGCTTCATCAATCTAAAATATGTTTATAACTGCTTCATCATATTTATTCTCATAATCTTCATTCGTTCGCTATCTTATATTGTAGATGCCTCCTAGACGTGATCATTTTCATATTGACCCCGCTCAGCTTACTGAGATGATAGGGCAAGCAGTGACTCAGGCTGTATAGCAGGCTTTGGAAAACTAAGGAAATTAGAATGGTGAGGGAAATCAGAATGGAGAAGGAAATCGGAATGGAGAGGGAAATCAGAATGGACATGGAAATCTGAATGGCAATGGGAATCAGAATCAGAATGGTCAGGGCCATCAGCTGGAGTCGTTTGTATGGTTGGAGAGGTTTGTGAAGCAGAAACCAGACTATTTTAGTGTAACACTGACTCCTGTTGATGCTCAAAATTGGATTGTTTATTTCGAAAAGATTTTTGATGCACTGGGTTGTGATGAGATTTAGAAGGTCAGCTTAGCTCTGTATAAGTTAGAGGGGGATGCTCAGAGGTGGTGGAGAGGAGAGAAAACTACTAAAGGGGAGCTGTATGCGGAGGCTTTGGAATGGCAGGGATTTAAGGAGGTATTCTATGAGTAGTACATCTCAAATGCTGATAGGGAGGAATATTTGAGGGAGTTTCATTCTATTGTGCGGCACCATGATGAGAGCATTACTGATTATATGGCGAGGTTTATAAGGTTGGCTGGATTTGCTGAGACAGGTGTAGGGACTGCTGCACAGCAGGCTGATAAATTTGAATGAGGTTTGAAGTCTTATCTGAGAGGTTCGATAATTTATTTTAAATTTGATAATATGGTAGAGGTGGCTGATGCAGTAAAGGATGTTAAGAAGGAGCACATAGATTTCAGGACTTCAAGGTCAAACAGTGGTCGTAAGAGGGCTAGGGATGATCAGGGTTTTGTACAGGGTAGATAATGGTATGGAGGTCAGAGTGGTCAGCAGGGACAGTGGCGTGGATAGAATCAAAATAGGGGTGGTCAGTCATTCCATGGCCGGAATCAGTATGTTGGTTAGAATCAGAATCTGCAGTTTCAGCGACAGAAGCAGCCTAGGCACTGGCGGAATCGTCAACAAGGGCAGAGCCGTTACTCAGTATATGGGGGAAACCTCAATATGATTCTAGTGGCTCCTTGTGCTACATGTGGTGTATATCAGCCAGGTAGAGCTTGTTACACACAAACTGGAATTTGTTTCTTTTATGGTAGCATGTCCCATAGGGCACAGGATTGCACAGTGTCACGCAACCCTGTGGAGGAGGAGCTGGTGGTGGTAGTGGCAGTGGAAGTCAGTAGAATCCAACAGCCATAATGTTTGCATTGACGGAAAATCAGGCAAAAACTAATTCAGGTACCATTTTCGGAACACTTCTTGCTGGTAGATGTGATGCTTATGTGTTATTTTAGACTAGTTCGACCCATTCTATTGTGTCTTTATCGTTTGTTCGTCATATTGGCATTGCACCTTCATTATTATATCCTCATATATCTATTGCTACCCCGATAGGGAATTCTGTTATTATATCTTATATATATCCAAAGTGTGCCATAGTTGTTGGAGATAGAAATTATAAGGTTAACTTGCTTCCGATGGAGATGCATGACTTTGATGTTATCTTGGGTATGGATTGGTTGAGTGAACATCGTGCCACAATTGATTGTCAAGGAAAAAGGGTGATCTTTGGGGATGCAGATAAACCAGAATTTGTTTAGCAAGGGTCTCAGCCGAAGGGGGATGTTAAGTTAATTTATGCTTTAAAGGCGAGTAAATTGTTGTCTAAGGGTTGTGATGGCTACCTTGCTTTCGTGAAGGATACATCGAAGGATGAACCTTGCATCGAGGATTATCCAGTTTTGAGGGAGTATGCAGATGTGTTCCCCGATGAGCTACCAGGTTTGCCACCATATAGAGAGGTGGAGTTTACTATTGAACTAGTTCCAGGTGCTGAGCCTATTTCCAAGACGCCTTACCGTATGGCACCACTTGAGTTACAAAAATTGGAGGAGCAGCTACAATGGTTGTTGGATAGGGGATTTATGAGGCCAAGTGTGTCTTCGTGGGGCGCTCCTGTATTGTTTGTGAAGAAGAAGGATGGTTCCATGAGATTGTGCATTGACTATAGGGAGTTGAATAAGGTGACTGTCAGAAACAGGAATCCTTTGCCATGCATTGATGACTTGTTTGATCAGTTGCAAGGGTCAAAGTACTTTTCGAAGATAGATTTGAGATTTGGGTACCATCAGTTACGAGTAAGAGAAGAGGATATTCCGAAGACTGCATTTTGCACTCGTTATGGTCATTATGAGTTTCTCGTGATGTCCTTTGGATTGACGAATGCGCCAGCGATATTTATGGATTTGATGAATTGGGTCTTTCATGATTATCTTGATAAATTTTTGGTGGTCTTCATCGATGATATCTTGATATACTCTAGGAGCATGAGGAGCATTTACGTACTATGCTTAAAATTTTAAGGGATAAGAAGTTGTTTGCAAAATATTGCAAGTGTGAGTTCTGGTTGGAGGAAGTGGCATTCTTGGGGCATATTGTGTCTGGTAGGGGCATTGAGTTGGATCCTGCAAAAGTCGAGGCTATTACAAATTGACCCAGACCTAGCAATATGACGGAGGTGAGGAGTTTCCTGGGTTTGGATTGTTACTACAGGCATTTTCTGGAAGGTTTCTCTTCAATAGCTTTTCCATTGAATCAGCTAATGAGGAAGGGAATTAAGTTCGAGTGGAATGATGATCGTGAGAAGAGATTTCAGGAGTTGAAGAAGAGGTTGATGTCTGCTTCAATACTTGTGTTTCCATCAGGGAGTGAAGGTTTTCAGGTTTATAGTGATGCTTCTAAGAGAGGATTGGGGTGTGTTCTTATGCATCATGGGAAAGTGATTTATTACGCCTCTAGGAAACTTAAACCTTATGAGGTGAACTATCATATCCATGACTTGGAGTTAGTGGCTGTGGTATTTGCTTTGAAGATCTAGAGACACTATCTTTATGGAGAGACTTGTGATATGTTTACTGATCACAAGAGTCTCAAATACATTTTTACTCAGAAAGAGCTTAATATGAGGCAGCGGGGGTGGCTTGAACTTCTTAAAGGATTATGATACAAATATTCAGTACCATCCAGGGAAGGCGAATGTAGTTGCAGACGCTCTTCGTAGGAAGAACTTGGGGAGTGTTGCATCTCTCATTACTCAGCCACACCTTATTTCAGATTTGGAGCGCTTGGGTGTTGAGTGGTATGTTAGAGGATCAAATGGTAGCATTGCAAATTTGAAAGTGGAACCAAATCTTGTTGCAAGGGTTAAGGAAGCTCAGAAGAATGATATAGGTTTGGAAGCTATAAGATCTGAGGTCGCAGGTGGCAAGCAAAAACATTTTCGTGTTGATGATGAAGGTGTGATATGGTTGGGTAGTAAATTGTGCGTGCCTGCAGACCCGATGATTCGTGAGGACATTTTGAAGGAGACTCATAGTTCTTAATTCTCTATTTATCCAGGTTCCACTAAGATGTATGGAGATTTGAGGATGCACTTTTGGTGGAGTGGAATAAAGGGAGATATAGTAGAATTTGTGGGAAAATGTCTTGCATGTCAACAAGTGAAGATAGACCATCAAAGGCCTAGTGGATTGTTGCAGCAGCTAGATATTCCAATTTGGAAGTGGGAAAACATTACTATGGATTTTGTGACTCATTTACCGAGGACTTTCAAGAAGAACGATGTCATATGGGTGGTGGTTGATAGACTCACTAATTCCGGTCACGTCTTGCCTATTAGAGAGACTACTCCTGTTCTTGAGTTGGTAGAGATTTTTCAGCAAGATATTGTTAGACTTCATGGTGTGCCAGTGTCGATAGTTTCTGACAGGGATACGAGATTTACATCGCGTCTTTGGAAGGGTTTCAACAAGCCTGGGGTACGTGGCTTAATTTTAGTATAGCTTATTATCCACAGACCGATGGACAGTCAGAGAGGATGATTCAGACATTGGAGGATATGTTGAGGGTTTGCGCGTTATAATGGACAGGTGATTGGGACAAGTACCTGTATCTGGTTGAGTTTGCGTACAATAACAGTTGGCACGCGAGTATTGGTATGCCACCATTTGAGGCTTTGTATGGTAGAAGGTGTAAGGCACCATCTTGTTGGGATGAGGTTGGTGAGAGATTCATTAAAGGGTCGGAGTTAGTTAGAATCACTAATGAGAAGGTAGAGAAAGTTAAAGAAACATTGAAGAAAGCTCGATCTCGTCAAAAGAGTTACGTTGACCAACATATGATGTTTTGGGGGATTTGAACCAGGTGATCATGTGTTCTTGAAGGTATCTCCTTGTAAGTGAGTTAAACATTTTGGTATGAAAAGAAAGCTTAGTCCGAGATATGTTGGCCCTTTTGACGTAATGGAGAAAGTAGGGGAAGTATCTTATAGAGTTGTGTTGCCACCACAACTATCTCATGTGCATAATATGTTTCATGTGTCTGTTTTGAGGGGCTATAAATATCATCCTTTACACGTAGTTCAATATTCATTACATAAGATTAGAGAGGATCTTTCTTGTGAGAAAGAAGTTGAGGCTATCTTAGCTCGAGAGGAGCGAGTTTTGAGAAAGAACACCATTCCGTTTGTGAAAGTTTTATGGAAAAATCATTAGGAAAGAGAGGCTACTTGGGAATTAGAAGAATCTATTCGTGAAAAATATCCGCATTTATTCGATCCAGGTATGACTATTTACTTTCGTTGATTCTGGGGACGGAATCCCATTTTAAGGGGGTATATATGTAATATACATGATTTTTAGATAATAATAATAATAATAATAATAATAATAATAATAATAATAATAGGTGATGAATTTGATTTAAGTTAGAATAAGAATTATAAAAGAATTTGTTTGAGTTAATCATAATTAAATTAGAAAAAGGAGTCTTTGTAAAATTATAAATATCCAGCACCCCTATTAAAACAAACGCGTGCATTATTTGTGTTAAAACCCTAGTATTAGAGGCTTCCAAGAGAAAGGGAGAAACAGAGGAGAGGAGCACGCGTGGTGGTGTAGATTTAGTATAGCAAGAGTGAGTCAAAGAGACGTAAACAAAATAAGAGGTGCATGTCATGTACTTTAACAAATTATCTACTTCAATTTTTATATGTAATTGTTTCATGTGCACCAATATTATACTATCATGGTTGAGGTGTATTGTTATGTGTAATGATAGCTCACGTGTGTATTGCTAAGTCCAGGAATCAGGTTTTGATTTTTTTTTGCTTTTATATCACATGCGTACCATGTATGCTTTAGTACTCGACTAATAGTAATTTGTTTTGATTATGAATTTATGATAAGAATTTATCATTGCATGTATTTCACTTATGAAAATTCATGTTCTAATTTCCTGTTTGGTATATTTCAAGATCAAGTCATGCTCTACTCTGTTTTAAACGGGTCGCATACATCCATCATATATAATTAATTGATTTGTAAAATTTTTACCTCATCTAGTTAATTTATTCTCGTACTTGAATTTTGAATCATAAATCTAATTTTAGACATTAACTATTATTAATTATATAAATATTGATTTATTTTAATTGTGAATAAATTTGTATTATAATAAAATTTAAATATCACTGTTTATAGACTTAATTTGCCACTCACTGCCATGTTATTCAGGAAGTCTCAATGTATAATAATTGACTAAAGTTGTGTTGTATGTCCTGTACAAATGATAGGTTTTATTAATTTTAGATTTGTATTCAATAACTAATTGTATAGACTAGAAAGGCAGGTTGTTGTTTTGATGTTATTAGTCTTTCGTGAATAACTATTATGGATGGGGAAATTCAAGTCTTGTTGTATCAGGTTTGTATGCATGTTAGTCTAATTGATTAATTTAAATTTGCACACTATGGGACAAGAGAATAAATTAAAGTATAATAATGTGAAATCGGTAACTATACGAAATAATAAATATTAATAATAATTTATAAATATGTATTTAGATCGCGGGTTGGTAATTTAGCGGCGCGTTTACGGATCACGTTAGTATTAGAGTTTGCGATATTTGAGGTACGGATTCTGTCCCCTTTTTATTCAGTACTCCTCTTCTTAGAAATTAAATATCTCTGATTTGTTGAATTTCATATTTATTCTCTCCGTTAGACTTCCGAAAACTGTTTTAAAAATTGAATTTTGAATTTTTAAATATCTGTTATGCGGTTTTCAAAAATTATTTAAGACACCCTCTGTTTTGAAAATCTGAATTATTTGTGTGAGATGATTTTAAATTCTGCGAGAATTATTTTATTTGGACCCTTAGTTTGATTTAGGGTATACCGAGTTAACCTGCTGTAGGGGTACTACTGCCATGTCATTGCGGCACCAGTGACATGACACTTCTGTGACATTGTGATTGGTCACGGCATATCCTTCTGTTAGCTCTTGGAGGAGTTTTTGCGCATTTGATATTTATTCAGGATACGTGGGTGCACCCAGGGTTTGATTTGTGATTTGATTTATGGTGACGTTGTATATGCCGTACATGTTAACCATTATGTTGCACGCATTAGGTACCCTATGATGTGTGTATTTGTATCTGTTCTGATCTCGGTATGAAATATCCTAGCCCTCGTTGCTTCATCCTTACTTATTATTAAAATTGTTGTTTTATTATAAATTGCTGATTATTTATCTTTGATCTCTTGTTTTATAAATTGTATTCCAAATCTGTACTGGGCTATTGGCTCATGCCGTATTCTTTTTCTGGCAGGTGCTTAGGGGGATCTGGGACTGTGTGATGGAGAGCTTCCCTTTATTTCGTTCTTAGGATTTCAGACTCTATTATTATTTAGACTTAATTATTTATTAGAGATTTTGGAATTTATTATATTGGTTTGAAATGTTCAGAGATTTAATTAATTATTTTGAAGATTTTAGATGGTTTAATTTTTGTTTAGAAATATATTAGTGCTCTGTTTGCAGGTTTTAGGATATTAAGTAATATTTCCCTTCTATTTTAAGAAGGGGGAGTTATAGTTATGATGCCCAAATTCAGGCGTTGCGTTATGAACTAGTATTGGTGAAGCGGACTGCTGTCGTTGGTTCGTCGAGTGGAAGGGAGGGCCACTCATCGTTGAAAATTCTGGAGCCGAAACTTTATGATGGGGCGAGGGTCTCCAAGGATCGGGAAAATTTCTTATATTACATGGAGCAGTATTTTAGGGCGTCCCATATTGATATTGCGGAGCAAGTTTGAATCACAAGTATGTACTTGGTTGGCGATGCAAAATTATGGTGGAGGACTCGTACTGATGGTGATGCGAGTGTGGACATGCCGGAGATAACCACGTTTGAGGCATTGAAGATGGAACTTAAGGAGTAATTTTTGCCATTTAGTGTTCTTGGCTTGTTAGAGAGAGTTGAAGGAATCTCAAATAAATGGGAACTGTTCTATATTATGTTAAGGAATTTAGTTCTTTGTTGTTGGATATAAAGAACATGTCGGATGAGGACACATTGTTCAATTTCTTGGCTGGATTGAAACCTTGGGGGCAGACAGAATTGAGGTGAAACGCTGTGAGGGATATGCCAACTACTATCACCGCTGCTGATGGTTCGGTTGACTACAAGCAGGCTGGTTCTCATGACGCTGACGACGGTAAAAACAGTGGGAAGAATCACAAGGGTGAGGACAGAAATAAGAAGAGTGACAGGAAAAATGGCAACGATAATGCCAAGGTTAATAGGCAGTCTCAAGGTGTTGGCGACAAGGTGTTCTTCATATGTGGAGGGCCGCATTTTGCAAGAAAATGTCCCAAGAAAGAGAGACTGAATGTTCTTTGTGTTGTTGAAGAAAATGAGGAAAATAATGAGGGAAATGATGGGGTTCAAGTGAGGGTGAATCCTATACGGTTGGTTGCACTAACAACAGTAAAATCCGTGGAGGGGGATGAAATTATGTATTTTAAGGCCTTAGTGAATGGGAAAGCAGTTATGGCTATGATAGGCACGGGTGCCACAAACAGTTTCATTTGAATGGATTGTGCTGCGGAGTTTCGACTAAAGATGGAATCGAGTTCAAATTAGATTAAGATGGCTAACGCTGAGGTGCAGAAAATTTTGGGTACGTCGAATGTGAAGGGTTTCGAGCACATAAACGCAACGGAAACAGTAATTTAAAACATAAAAAAATAGACTTTTCGAAACCCACCGCAAGATCCATGCGGAAAACATATATTTAATTCGGAGATCAGATTGTTTACCTTAAGAAGCTTTACCAATTGGTTGACTAATGGAGATTCAAAGTTTGTTCAATCACCACGCTGCCCACTTTCGCGATCTACGCTCTATCGGTATCCACACGAATGCTTGAACTCAAGGATTGGATGTGTACTAGCACAAACTCGTTTCTTCTCGCTCTCTCCATCTTCTCCCTTGATGGCTAGGGTTTTAGTAAAAGTCTTGCTTGCAAAATCAGCCACACAAGAAATATTATATAGAGAGTATAAAAACAAATTATAACTCTTAATTAATTAGGAGTTATTATTAATTCGAAATTTCTATTTATATTATAATTAAGTCTCACTTAATTATTTAACAAATAAATTTCATAATTAATATTAGTAAATTCAAATATCAATATTTATCTAATTCATTAAGTCATACTTAATTAATATTATAAATAATTTGAATTACTTTAATATAATTTAAATCCAATTTAAATTAAATAATCCTTCAAGCATTCTTAGTGTGTGACCCTATAGGTTATTATTACGTTGGCAACAAATTTTAAATATAATTTAAAATCATAAACAATGAGCGGCATCTAGTAATACATCATTGCTACCCAAGTAATAATAATTGAATCGGTGATCGATTAAACCTTTTGTGAATAATGTACAATGTAATATAACCCCTTTAACCAAATATTATAGATTAAACTAGAGGCATGTAATGTGTCATCCTTATGATAGTTTAATCCAAGTTTCCTTGATCAATGAGTAGACTATCATATCAAATCAATATTTGAGCGTGGCCACGCATTTCATAGTCTAGCTCACACAAGAGGAAAATAATATCACTCCTAAAATAGGAGTGTTAAATCTCATCTAGATCATTCATATTTCTCATACGATTCATAATATACCCAATGTCCACTTTTATCATTACCCGGTCAAGGATAACTTTTAATGGAATCAATGTATATTAATTCTCGTATAGAAATATAATGACTTCATGTCTAAGGACCATTACATCGTTATCACTGTGAGAATTACTTATGACACAACAGACCTGTAGAATCTCACATTGGGTCTGTCCAGCACCATGTAAATATACATCTGCCTGTGTTTTTGACTTTAGTATCACTATACCTATGATCAATAAAATGTGATCATCAGTCAACAAACACACCAGTCTTAATGCATTATTATTGTCCCTTAATAATAATACTCGACTAGGGACCTCTAGGAATATTGATATTATTTTCATAATCTCATTTCTAAGTCACGTACTTACAGATATAGAATTTCATATCATATTCCAAGGACATTTATTAATCTAACATTTATATCACAGTAAATTAAAAATTAATAAATTATAAATAGAATAATCGATAGAACATAAACATTAATAATCCTAATGTCTTAAACTAAAACATCATAGTGTTGTCTCTAGGGCACAAACACTAACAGAATGTTGGCTTGACTATTGGTGGTTGGCAAGGTAACTTTATGTTTCATATTGTTGCTTATATGATTTTGATTGCATCCTAGGCATGGAGTTCTTTAGAATGACTAATAGCGCTATTATGTTGCGTTATGGAGGGATTATGATCATGGATGAAATATGTCCATATTTTGTGAAAGCTATTCCTATGCAGATTGATAAGGGTAAAAAAATGAAGAAGTTGGGGATGTTCCGATTTTGGTCGGCAACATGGTTTGTGTTGGATCAAAGTTTGACAACTCATCTCTACAAGGCAGCGAACTAGGTAATTTTCTTATTGGGCCTATTCAATGTCTCCAAGAGTTGGAGGCGCTGCGGGAACTTAAGTCAGAATGAAATTTGATGTGTGGGTGACTAGGCATCTACACATGGTCATCATGTTTTGGTGAGGGGTGGGGGAATTTTGGAGGTTAATCTGATTAACTTATGGTAGATGGTTGGGTTTTGCAGTGGAAGTAACCGCAGACGTATTTTCATCCTTGGTTCATTGGTGTTAGTTTTGCTACTTGGAGAAACGGACTTCTCATAATTATTGATGATTTGATGATGACATCAAACTCTGGAGGTGTCAGAGGGTTTGTAAGACCCTTAGACTGGATACATGCTCCTCTCCTTTGTAAAGTAGAATACCTTATTTATTTTTAGCTATATTTTATAAATTATAATAGTTGGAGCTGTTGGAGCTGTTGGACATGGTGGAAAAATTTGAATGAAGGTATTTGAATTCTAGAACTGCTTGTAACTGTCAGTAGTTGGAGCTGTTGGGGCTGCTTGGGCAGTGTGGGTTGTTGGGGTCGCGATTAGGCTTTAGTATATATACACACACACATTTTCTGAATATAATCTAATTATCATTTTGTACAAGTTCATATTATATTCGGCACTTGTACTATATGCTAGGCAGTAGGCAAAGTCTGTAAGCATATCTTGTGGTTGTATCCCTATATTGTTGGTCAATAAAAGATTGAGCATTTAGACTCGTAAATCTGTTGTGTCTTTAAATGTTCTTGGTAATTAGACACACTTGCACACACAATTAGATTGTTGTTGAGCCTGAGTTTCATAGTTTCATCCATTGTGTTTGGATTGTTGGGATTGCTGGGTGACAACCTCTCGAGTAGGCTGACTACTTGGGGGTTGGAGCTACTGACTCATATAGTTTATAGGAACCAAGTTTCCTCCTAACCCTAGTTGTGGAAACCCCCTAGTTTATAGTTTATAGGACATGGTACCAAAACCTGATTAGTGTTATAACCAAACCACAACCTATCTCCTTGAACATCTACAAACTGACTATCACTTGTGAGTATATGTCTAAAGGCCCTAACATAAACTTCAGAAATTATACTCCGGACACTTTCAAAGATCTTACTCCGTCTCTCACGAAAGTAGAGTAAGTTGATTTCACGAGAGCATAACATCTGAAGCAAACGTGGATTAAAGAATTCTTGACATGAGTCATTGTTCTCCATCCACATAAAAAATTTAGCAATTTCATTAGCAAGTTGGTCAATCAAATGAAATGGCCAAGAAATAACTTTATGGACACCATTATTGCTGTACCAGATTCTTTCCAGCCAGATCAAGAATGCCACCACAAACTTGGATTGATCAACGTTACGACCAAGTTTACGGACTAGCCTATAAAATAGAGTCCTATCGATTGTATGATAAATATTAAAATGCTCGTCGCTAACATTTTTATCATCGAAATAGGAGTCTGGAGGAAGGGAAACTAAATCGGTCTTCGTTGCCATGAATTGAGTATGGAGGAAGGGAAACTAAATTATTTTGAAATTATAAACATGACACAAATTTTATCTTCAAAATATATTCATTATACAATCATACTTATACTTTATTTTCATCATTGAATTTCATTTTTTTAGTATTCTAATAAAATCTACTAAACTAATCACTGAGATTTATGCCCGTCCATACACTATACTTAAATGATCTCTTTTCTAAAAGTATCTCGAATGATATATAGTCCTAGCTATAACATCTAGCATATAACTAATATTAACCAAATCCCTTTATGAAAAAATATTGAAAATCATATATATATTCTATTGGCTTTATTTGTTATACCAAAAATTTTATTGGCATTTTGTCTAGTGATAAACTTAAAAATTATCGGGATCAGTGAGGCATTACAGTTTTCGGGATAGGTTGCATTTTATTATCAAGAATTTCCAGAATCCTTAAGGAACACTGCGACTACCATGATATCTTTGATAGTTGGAATTGGCTTTTATTCAAGTGCTCTGGTTATTGGATTAATACGTCGAGCTACAGACTGCTTGCCTGATGATATTAATGAAGGAAGAGCGGATTATGTTTACTGGATTATGTCAGGAATTGGAATGGTGAATTTCGCCTACTATCTCATTTGTGCCAAGTTTTTTAACTATGGTGCTGCTATGAAGCTTAGTGTCCATTGTGATCCCTATGGAAATTAATGTGTGTGCTATATATGACTAAATAAGTACCATTAATAGTACTGCTTTCAATTGATATATGAAAGAGCAACTATATTGTATTTAGGCTGTAGCAAACTATCACTTTCTTCTTGCAGAATGCTGGATTTATTGGATGGATATTAGTATACATTTAATATATATGTTATTAGAAATTCTTGTATCTTTCAGATTTTTAACAAACCAAGGAGTGTAGTGTGTTTTTAAAATGCATAGAGAAACACATATCTAGCATAAACCAACGATTCGAACATTCAATGGTTGTTCGTCACTTGCTTTATGGAGCCTATATTTCCTCCAAGCCCTATTTCCGGAAACCCCCATGGAAACTCACTTCTACATCGAACCCCATTTTCTATGCTTCTACATCGGCAAACTCACTATCAACTATCAGTATGTCCTTGAAAGCCTTCTTACAAACTTCTGATATAATATTTGCAATACTCTCAAGAATACTATTCCTTTTATGGTGAAACTCGAACAACTTGATGTGGCGAGAACATAACTTTCGAACGGAATACAGACAAATGTACTCGCTACCTATTTTCTCTCTCTCTAGGCACTTTAAAAATCCTCCAATTTCATCGGAAAGTTCATCAACCAGATGAAACGGCCATGCAATCACTTTGTGGACGGGGTTGTGGCTGTAATGGATTCTTTCGAGCCAGATGAGGAATGCCACTACATGCATAGATTCATCAATATTTCGACCAAGTTTATAGACTAGCCTGTAGAATAGCTTCCTTTCAATTGCATGGAAAATATTAAAATCTTTGTTGCTGATTTTTTCTTCAACGAAATGTAGGGCTGGATCATACAAAACAATCCATTTGCTGTCATGGCCATTGAACTCGGTTTCCATTCCTTTGACTTCACAAAATCACGAAAATATGAAGGATTTGAGATGAACAGAGACCAAAATGTTTTGAGATATATTTGATGGGTCGTGTATTGGTGAATATTTGACTTGGTCAGGGGCCTTTTATATATAGCACACTTGGAGTGAATAGAGCTAGGGTTTAATTTAGAGGAGACGCGTCCTCTAGAAGAGGTGCATAACACTACAAGAAAATAGGGTAAAACCGACCGGACATTACCGACCAACGTTGATTTGGTCACCTTAAACCCGACCGACGTTAGTGGTCGGTTATATGCCAACTAAACGACAACGTATCGAT
This sequence comes from Apium graveolens, assembly GCF_009905375.1. Taxonomy (NCBI): domain Eukaryota; kingdom Viridiplantae; phylum Streptophyta; class Magnoliopsida; order Apiales; family Apiaceae; genus Apium; species Apium graveolens. The sequence continues at coordinate 192,050,668 of NC_133657.1, forward strand.
GACGTGGCACACATAAAACCGACCACCCACTGGTGGTCGGTTTTATTGAAAAAAATGACATCATTTTGCTGATGTGTCACTTTTAAAATCGACCACCTTCATGTGGTCGGTTATATACATAAATTCTGCAGGTTAAACCGACCGTATATGGTGGTCGGTTTTGTATAATAATAAAAAATTAATTTAAAGTACAAAAAAAGTACCCGTTATAGAGAAAATGGTGTCGTTTTATTCTTCTGCCTAAAACCGACCGCTGCCGGTCGGTTTTAACCTATTTTTTTTTTATTTTTTGTTATATCCCTCATTTCTTGATTTTGGCTAAAAAAACAAAAAAAAATAGAGGATTGAAGTGGAGGAGTTTCAGAAAATTGTAAGTTATTTCCATATTTTGTAATAATGTGTGTGTGTGTGTGTTTATGTTGGCGGTGTATGTATTAAATGTTGTTGTATGTATTTAATGTTTTTATTTTTTTATATAATGTTTGTTGTGAGAATTGAAGTTTGGTAGTAGATAATTTGTAAGTTAGTTTCATTTATTGTAATTATAGTGTGTGTGTTTTATGAAATACATGAATAAATGAGATTAATGATAAATTATTTGTTAAATAGGTTTTTTTTTAATTTTAAAAAATATTATTGTAGATGGAAACCATTGATCGAAGTTGGATTGGTAATCAATTGCAAAGCGATAAAATTTCATTGACCCCGGAATATAGAATTGGTGTAGAAATTTTTTTAAAATTTGCCAGCGAAAATGGAATGGAAGATGGTACAATGAAGTGTCTGTGTAAACGTTGTAAAAATTTGAATTGGTTAAAGATTGATGATGTTAGTTTTCATTTGCTCGCTAAAGGGATGCTTGAGGGTTATACCGTGTGGACGTCGCACGGTGAAAAAATAGGAAGAAAACGTAGTTGAACATCACATCACCCTTATTGTGTTCGGGAACCTTCGAGAGTAGAAGAACCGGTAGATTTGAATGCGATGTTACATGATTTAGCCGGTGAAAATTATCAATTTTATGAAACTACGGATACAGAACTATAAATGTAGAAGAAGTTCCAAATGATAGTGCTAAAAAATTGTACGAGGTTATTGTTGAAAATGGAGCACCTATTTATCCCGACAATACAAAGTACACAAGATTAAGTTTTACCACCAAATTATTGGAATTCAAAAATAACTCGCATTGTAGTAATAAAGCTTTTGATAGTTTGCTTAAACTTCTTACGGATGTGTTACCAAAAAAACATACATTACCCGAAAGTTATTATGCAATGAAAAAAATTATAAAGGATTTGAGGGCTGAATATGAAAAAATTGATTTATGTGAGAATGATTGTATGTTATTTTATGGAGATGATAAGGATAAAGTTGTGTGTGATATATGTGGTGAAGATCGTTATCAGGATATTTCTAGGAAAGCTGGTAAAAAAATAGCAAAAAAAATATTAAGACACTTTCCTTTGATCCCTCCATTACAACGCTTATATATGTCGGGACATACATCCGATCACATGAGATGGTACAAAAATAGAGATGTGAAAGATGGAGAAATAAGTCATCCCGTAGATGGAGAAGAGTGGAAAATTTTTGACCGTCGGTATCCTTCATTTGCTCAAGAGATTCGTAACATAAGGCTCGGTCTTGCGACCGATGGTTTCAACCCTTTTGGCCCTACCGGGAAAAAACATATAGTGTGTGGCCCGTGGTGATAGTTGTCTATAATCTTCCACCATCGATGTGTATGAAAAAGCCTTATATGTTCATGACCGATATAGTTCCGGGTCCAAATAGTATTGGAAAAGATATTAACATTTGTCTAAGGCCTCTCATCGATGAATTGAAGATATTGTGGAATACCGGGGTGAAGACATATGACCAATCTTTGAAACAAAATTTTACAATGAGAGCGGCTATTATGTGGACAATTAGTGACTATCCTGCTATGAGTATGATAGGTGGGTGGTCGGACAAAGGAAAGATGGGATGTCAAGTGTGTCTTGGAAGCGTGTAAGGGTTTCAATTAAAATATTGTGGAAAATGTAGTTTTTATGGCATGAACCAAATATTCCTTGAATCAAATGATCCACTCCGTCAAAAAAGTAATTTGTTTGATAACGAAGAAAGAAGATTATTTCGTGGTCGTTTTTCCGGTGAGGGTGTTAAGGAATTGCTTGATGGTTTAGTTTTTCCACCACCCGGAAAGACTAATTCGAAGGCATGGAGTGTCGGATACGGGGAAGAGCATCATTAGACTCATGTCGCAATCTTTTACGAACTCCCTTATTGGTCATCACATAGTTTACGATATTCAATTGACATCATGCATACGGAAAAAATGTTTTTGAAAACATTTTTTTTACTATTGTCAATGCGGTAAAGTCAAAAGATCATAAAAAAGCAAGAGCAGATTGCAAGCATTTTGGGGTGTTACCACATTTGTGGATCGATGAGAAAGGAAAGTCTCCTAAAGTACCTTATTCCCTTACTAGAAAACAACATAAACTTTTGTGTGAATGGATTAGTTCACCAAAACTTCTGGATGGTTGTTCCTCAAATATATCACGTCGTTGCAATGTTGAGGAGTGTACATTTTATGGATTCAAATCGCATGATTGTCACATTTTTCTTCAAAAATTATTGCCTCTCGCAATTCGTGAACTTCTACCGGCGCCTATTGCCGATGCAATCACGATAATTTCTAACTTTTTCCAAGATTTAGGTTCATCCGTGGTTACAAAAACCGACTTCGAAATAATGGAAAAATCGGTTATCAAAGCGTTGTCTTTGTTGGAAATGATTTTTCCTCAAAGTTGGTTTGATTCGATGGAAAACTTGGTTGTACATTTAGCCGAAGAAATTAGACTTGCTGGACCTGCTTATTGGCATTGGATGTATCCGATTGAACGTTTGTTGGGAAAATTAAAACAAAAAGTCGGTAATAAAGCAAGGGTTGAGGGGTCAATTGCCGAACGATATATGGAGGAGGAGATTCTTAATATTTGTTCTTTTTATTTTGCCTCTGACACGATCCATAATAAGGTACGTCGTAACGAGGTTTTGTTTGATGTGCAAAATTCCGAGAATTTAGAAGTGTTCAAATATCCAATTCAATCTCTTGGAAATGAAGGAACTCGATACATGAGTGATGATGAACGAGAGTTACCGGAAGAATATGTTCTTTTAAACTCTCCTGAAGTTCAATCTTATCTAAGGTACCAAATCTTACTTTAAAAAATATGCGTAATAATTTTTGTTAATGACACATGCATGATCTTACTTTATATTGTAGGAAGTACCAAGATCATGTTATGCGATAACTCCCGGAAACAACACCTCAAGGTTTAGATCGTATTGTCAAAAGTCGATTTAAAACTTGGTTTAAACAAAAGGTATTTATCTATTTTTAATTTGCCTGATTTTTTTTAAAAATTCTTATAATTACAACTTCTCATCGATTTGCATTATTTTTAGGTTTATAAAGATGAGGTGGAAGGACCTCGTTTTAGGGACTTACTTGAAGGGCCAGTATTAAAAGTTATGACTTTTGAGACTTGTCAAGTTAATGGATATAAATATTTAACAAAATCTGCATCTGGTTCTGGTATTGTTGTTAAAGGAAATTTGCACGGAAATAATCTTGATTATTATGGTCAACTACAAGAAATTATTAGACTTATTTATCAAGGATGCAATCATGTATATTTGTTCAAATGTATATGGTTTGATAGTATTGGTAATGGTGTGAGGATTGATAAGAATCGTGTGACTACAATTGATATGACTTCAAGATTGAAGTCAAATGAGATTTTTATTTTAGCTAGTCAAGCCTCACAAGTATATTATGCTCCCAGTGTATTGGATCCAAAAGCGAAAATATATACGGTGGTCAAATCTAAAAGTCGCCCAATTGATGATTCTATTGTTGCGCAAAATGATATAGAGGACGCTTTTCAGGAAGATATATCTAGTGCATCGACCTCGTTTTCGCTCTTTGTCAATTTTGCACAATATGGACAAATACCGTTTATTCGGCGTGAAGAAGAAGAAGAAGACAAAGAAGATGATTTGAAGGATGATGATGATGAAAATGAAGGAGAAGAAGAAATAAGTGAGGTGACAATGAGGATGATGATGATGACGAAGATGATGATGGTTTTGATGATTTTGAATAACGTCATTTATATTTTAAAGATGATTTTTAGTAAATTTTGTAATGATTAGGATACTTTATTTATAAGTTATAGTAAATTTTTAATGGGTTTTAGCAGTCTTGGTAAAAGTACATTTTTAATACTTATTTTCAACGATCGAGCCGTACAGATGTTAATTTCATGTCAAAATATGCTTATGCACAAAAAATTAGCACTTTTGAACGAGTACCATTACGTTTTTATAAGTAAATTAACAAATTTAATTAAAAATTAAAGACAATGAAAAATATAAAATACACATGATCGAATCGTATGGATGGACTAACACGGTGAAAATGAACAAATGTACCGAAAATTAGGCTATTTGAAAAATAGTATAATCAAAATCATATGGAATATAATTATTTCAGTAAGTATGTTGGCATTCTAAAGACATAATAAGTTGAACATACCATTCAATACAATAAGTATAATTTTAAAATTTATTTTTAACGATCGAACCGAACGGATGTTAACTTCATGTAAAAATATATTAATGCACAAAAAATTAGCACATTTGAACGATCAAAAATACGTTTTTATAAGAAAATTAGCAATTTTGATTAAAAAAGTGAAATAATTAAAAAATATAAATTATAAAATACATATGATCGAACCATACGGATGAACCGACGCGGTAAAAATGAGCAAATGTACCAAAAATTAAGGTATTTAAATAATAATTATCATGTTTTTATAAGATTTTTTTTAATTTAGGGGTTTGTAACCCTTAAACCCTGAACCATAAACCCTAAACCCTAAAATTAAAAAAAATTAAAAACTATAAAACCGACCACTTTGGGTCATAACCGACCACCTAAAAAAATGCGGGTTTTTTTGGGAAAAATTAAAAAACCCCGCATAGAGCAAAACGACACCGTTTTGCATGCTGCACAGGGTTCAAGGTTAAAACCGACCGACCTGGTGGTCGGTTTTAAGTGCCAGGTGGTCGGTTTTAAGTCTGTTATAAATAAAAAAATGATTCACTTTTCTTTTCTCAATTTCTTTCTCTATCTCTCTATTTTCTCTATATCTTTCTCTTACACTCAAAACTTCACTAAAATACTTCGATTCAATGGCGTATTCATGAAGGAGCCCCAAATCATCTCTCATTGCCTCCGGTTTCGCTCTCGATGTAAGATTTTCTTACGATTAAGATATTTTTTAACTCGATTGCATATATGTGTGTATGTGTATGTATTTTTTGTGTTTACATATATGCTTCAAAGTTAATTATATGTTTTTTGTGTTTGTTAAAGTATTATTCTCACATAAATTGATGTGTTTCACTTCAAATCAAACTTCATTGATTTTTCAGTTTTTATGTAAAGTTTTGCATGTTAAACATTCGTCGGTTATGTCAATTTGTTTAATATAGGTTAAAGTCATAATTTTTGGGTGTTTCATCGGTTTGTTTACTCTTTTTAGAACTACAAATGTATTTTTAGGGTTAATTTTTAGCGGTTTGCTCTCGTTAACACATAAAAGTACTCAAAATGGATAATTCTCACTTAAATTGAAGTTCATATGATTTTTCAGTTTTCATGTAAAATTTTGGATGTAAAAGATTCGTCGGTTTTGTCAATTTGTTGAATATATGTATAAGTATAAATTTTAGGGTTTTTGTCGGTTTGTTTACATTTAGGTAGAAGTATAAATGTATGTTTAGGCTTAATTTGTAGGGGTTTGCTCTTGTAAACATGATCCGTACTCAAAAAGGATAAATATTGCACTTTATATGTGAGTTTGGAACTTTAATTTATTGTATATATAGATCAAGTTGATTTAATGGTTTAATTTACGTAATTAAATAATGCTCTAATTAGTTGTGTTTATTTTTATCATTAATTTATGAAATGGATACGTTTATATGCATTTTATATGCATTTTATGTGATTTTAAATGCTTTTTTATGTAATGTGATTTACTAATGTAAGTCGTTTCATCGATTTATTTATTTTCATATTGTCTAATATATTTTTAATATTTATTTTAGGATCTTTTTGCTTGGATGTTGACATTGGTTATGATAAGTCTTGTGGTGTTGGCGATGTCGAAAAAAGGGAAGGGGAAAGATAAGGAGCCGGAAAAAGATAAGGGGAAGGCAAAGGCCAAGGGAAAGGCCAAAGTCGCAAGTAAGAAGGGCAAAGGTAAGGGTGCCAAAGGAAAAAAAGGGAATTTGCATTTACAGGATGAGCCAACGGATTCGGATTAAGACCCGAATGATCCGACTCGGCACATGACAAATACGGAGGAGCGAGAATGGCGAGGAAGGCGACCTCGATCACATTTGAGTGGCATATATGGAGAGACACCCCCATTGAAGCCATATCGTATTGATATCTCCGATGGACAGTAAGTTAAAAAGTTTTTAAATTCCATTATTCCTATATGTTTATATTTTTGGTTCTGTTCAATATTGTTATGTGAACTGTTAATGTTTATTGTTTTCTTTTGTTTAAATATAGTATTGAAGATGATACAGCTAAGAAAATGCTTTTGGCTATGATTCGGGAGAAGTGGCCTCTTGGGTGTTACACTTATACCGATATAGAAGAACGTCACCCAGGTTGGTTGAATGCAAGAGTCGAGGAGTTTCAACTAAGTTAATTTTTTTTTATAATTGTCATTTATTTCTTGATTTTATGATGCATTTATTCTCGTTTTCTTTTTTTGCAATTTTAGAAATATTATAGGCATCTTAAGGGGCAAAGCCATTCAAAGGCCTGAAAAATTGTGGAAGATCACATTAAAGTGACGATAAAAAGGACTTTGAACGAGCTTAAGAAGAGGGTGGAGCAAAAAGCAAGGGAGGAGGGCGTGAGCAAGTTGTCTTTGAAGCCGCCTTATTGGTCCGTTCCTTTTTGGAAGGACCTTTTGGAGTAGTGGGAGAAGAATGAAGGACACTTGCACCGGTCATCGGTTGGATCCACCAACCGACAACAAGTTGAAAGATAGCATAGTGCCGGTGCAAGGTAATTCAATAAAGTTCGGGAGGTAATATTATTATATTCCATCACACACACATACATACACGTTCACCATATTTAATATAATCAACTAATTATTAGGACGTGCTAATATAAGTTGTTTAATATTTTGAAAGGTAATGACGAACAAGAACAAGAAAAAGTCGATGAGCCTCGAGGTGTGGGATAAATGTCATAGGAAAGTTGGATCGGATCCGGAAAATCCCGTCTACACTATACTGGCCGCCATGCGTATTGCGGTAATTTTTATGTACTTTTATGACCATTTTATATGATTTTAAATGCATCTTTAATAAGTGAATTTATATGTATTTTCATGTGATTTTAAATGCACTTTTATGTTTTTTTGTATGCATTTTTATGTGATTTTAAATGCATATTTAATAAGTGAATTTATATGTATTTTCATGTGATTTTATGTGCATTTTTATGTGATTTTAAATGCATCTTTAATATGTAATTTTATATGTATTTAATGTAGTTTTAAATGCATTTTTATGTGATTTTATATTCATTTTTATGTGATTTTAAATTCACCTTTAATATGTGATTTTATATATATTTTAATGTGATTTTATATGCATTTTAATGTGATTTTATATGCATATTTAATATGTGATTTTATATGTATTTTAATGTGATTTTAAATGCATTTTTATGTGATTTAATATGCATTTTTTTGTGATTTTAAATGAGGGTTAATATGTGATTTTATATATATTTATGTGATATTAAATGCATTTTTATATGTGATTTTATATGCATTTTTATGTGATTTTAGATGCATCCTTAATATGTGATTTTTTATGTATTTATGTGATTTTAAATGCATTTTTATATGTGATTTTATATGAATTTTTATTTGATTTTAAATGCATCATTAATTGTTTTAAATGAACTTGTAGGAAGGATATGCCGCCATTCTCGAGCGAATGTCCGTGGAGGTTACACAAAGGGGTGATTGGGATGAGTCGTGGGATTGGTGGATGGACGCGTTATGTGGTGGGGTTCCCCAATGCTCGGGCCATCGATCTCTGGCCTACACTTGCTACCCGGTACCGAGATTCCACACGGAATGAAGCCGGCTCATCCTCATCCGCTCCGAGACAACGTGAAGCCATCCCCGACAATGTATATCTTGCCATCGTGAGGAATGTGCTTACAGAGATCCGTGATAATCCAAATCGGTTTGCTCGCCAACTTTCCGATGCGGAAATAGCTATATTCGCATGTACCGCTCTCGAGGCCTCAGATCCATCCTCCGATCCTAGCCAAAGGTTGCAATGTAATAACCTTATCGGTGGCAAGATCATGCATATCGTGGGCTCCTTGATTGAAGATATCGTCCAAAAGACGGAAGCTCGTGTTGCGGAGGTATAATTTTTGACCTTCTTGTTTATTTATTGTTTTCATTGACATGTAAATTTTGTTTCTTCTTTTTAACTAGTTTAATTAAACTTGTATCTAGGAAAACAATCCGCGTGCTATGGAAGTCGATAAGGATTACACGTCCGAGGATGAGACCTCTGATGATGAGGACTTTGATGATGGCGGCGGTGATGGCGGTAGATCATCCGATGTTGATTTGTCGGATTAGTTTATATTGATCGGTTTTAAGACTATTGTAATTTGATGGTTATGGGATGTAATATAATACGTTGTGATGGTTTTATGACTATAATGATGTAATGATACGGTTTAATCCTCCGGTTATCGAAGTTTGTGAATGTTTGCGTTGGATTTAATTACTATGGTTTAATTATGAAATTTACTAGTTTTTGCGAATGATTTTGAGTAGTATAGTTTAATGATTATCATTGTTGTTTGTTTTGGTTGTTTGGTTGTTTGGTTGTGATTGGATTGGATTTGTGTATTGATTTGGTTTGGCATCCAGGGGCTGCAGAAAAACCTGCAATTTTTTTTAAAATCAGACCATAAAACCGACCGACAATAGGCATAATCGACCACTTTTGACCATTACAAAACCTAGAAAACCGACCGCCAGGTGACATAATCGACCACCTTCTTCATAAAACCGACCGTCTTCTTTAGAGGATGGTCGGTTTTAGGACGGTCGGTTATGACATTTAAGTTAGCTTCTGAAATAAAACCGACCGATGTGCACACTTTGACCACAGTCGGTTATGAGTTCCAGTCAACATTTTAAAAATAGACATAACCGACCGTCTTCTTTAGAGGGTGGTCGGTTTTAGGACGGTTGGTTATAAAGTTTCAGTTAGCTTCTGAACTAAAACCGACCGATGTACACACTTTGACCACAGTCGGTTATCAGTTCCAGTCAACATTTAGAAATAGACATAACCAACCATCTTCTTTAGAGGGTGGTCGGTTTTAGGACGGTTGGTTATGAAGTTTGAGTTAGCTTCTGAAATAAAACCGACCGATATGCATACTTTGACTACGGTCGGTTATGAGTTCCAGTCAACATTTAGAAATAGACATAACCGACCACCTGCGGTAGGGTCGGTTATGACAGAGTGACGTGGTGACACGTGTGCACACGTGTTACCACGTATACACAGTGACCCCACATTTTAGTAAAATGCCCCGACACTTAACCGACCACTGTGTTGGTTGGTTATGAGGCTTAAACCCGACCAAAGGTCATAACCGACCAGGCTAAAACCGACCAACCCTGGTGGTCGGTTATGACCCTTTTAACCGACCGTTTTGCCTCTTAACCGACCGTTTTTTACGGTCGGTTTTGTCCTGTTTTCTTGTAGTGTAAGTTAGTGTTTTATTTTTAATTTTAGTATGAGTAACGGCTATGTTGGATTATATGAAAATCCTAACCATAATTCGGTTGGCATTTGTCCTATGCCATTCTAAGAATTTTTTTAAAAGCGTTTATATTAAAGAATATGTCTATTTCCTAATAAACAAAAAGGAGAATAATATTTTCTTTCTTGGGGAAAAATATAGCATCCTTTGAAGCTGTTTTTTAAACAAATTTCCATCTAAAAATATTTTTTTGATACATTCAAATATTTGTATTGAACTTCTTCATATTTTATAATTCTCCTATTTCCTTTAAATCATGGTGTTAGACCTTTTACACCGTACAATACTACTACCTTGACTGCATTTACACATTAATTACTAACATATTACAACCCTTTCTTATGCCCGTATTTTAATGACATTTTTATTTTTTGAGTGATCTTAGTGGTACTAAAATTTTGTATCAAAATTTGTTCCAAATAACATGTGGAAAACTATATTTTGTGAGCAATATATATGCATCATGCACCCATCATTTTATAAAAATTACAACCAATCATACCAATAAACTCTTGTTATGTGTAATATGAGACAAATTTTGGGGTAAGTTTTTGGAAACTGTATATAGCCTTGGAATTGAGTTTTTGGGAACTCTATCATTCCTCTTATTTTTTTACTAACATGTCTTATATATAGCCTTAGAATTGAGTACATGTTTTAAAATAGTCTCAGCCTGAGCCTTAGGAAGTTTGACAATCGAGAATAAATTGTTAACTTTTGAGCTATCGAATGCCATATTTATTAATTTGATTATTGAGTTGAAACCGTACAAAATAAACATAGGTGTTTATAATGTAATATTCTTTTAAGATAAATAGGCCCCTTAAAAATTAAGCTTAATTTAAAAATTATTATATGTATATTAAATAAAAAAAAGTTATTTTAGAGTTTTTAAGATGTATTTAAACAATTCCCCCCAATGTTAGGTCCATGGGCTAAAATACTAACTATATATCAAAGTTTAAGTACATAACACATCACTAAAAAATATATTATATTTTTTTTTGCTAAATAAAAATATATTATTTTAATTTTAATAATGTAATATAGTGTAAGTATGAATGTTACTCTCTCGCTAGTGGCTACCTATAATCATATTTTCTTATATATACATTTTCTTTTCCGAACAGTTAATTTAATGTTTATAATGAACTTGTTAGGTTTTGTATGAAAAAGGTTTAATATACGACAAAAATGTTGAGGAATTGATTGCCAATGTCGAGATCAAAGAATTGTCTGTTCCGGCTAGATATGCAAACGAGTCTCACAAGTAATTTAATCATCAATTTAAAATAAGTTACTGGAATAGATTTCAGGCCCTTGTTCGGTTAGACCCACAAGGAAGAGAGTGCTGAATATTTTTCCTCTATTCACCTACAATGAAAGAATAAGTTAACTTGAAAGATTGTAGGTTCAAGACTCTAGAGCTCTGAAGTAACTTGTGAGTGTGAGTATGAATGTGTAGAAATTATATTCAAACCTCAGATTTAACACCTTCTTAATTAAATTGATGGTGTGAGTGTGTGTATGAATGTGTATAGAATGTATTCAAACCTCAAATATGACACCTCATTAGTTCAATTGGTGATAGATACATTGGTGATAGATACAGAGAAACATTATGGGTGAGTGGATTGTCCTATGGATTCTTCAGTCACATTCAACCGCCGACCCATTCCCCCTGTAGGCCTTCGTCTCTTGGGCGTCCTAAACCGACAATGTACTCTCGACTCAACTTAATGGGCCTAGTCAACTGGGCCAACATCACTAATATGTCCTTTTCCTTCAATCATACAAGAGCGTGGGAAATGGACAATGATTGAGGCCCATTTTCGAGTAAAACTCTAAGACTCTTTGTCTAGATACAGCGATCAGTCTTTGGGATAAGGATGACAATGAGACGAAACAGTCACTCTGGGACACCGGACTCATCATTGATAATATTTTTATGTCTCGAGATTTGAGTCCCCATCAGAGCTGTTGAATTCCAAAGATTATAGTAATCGGTACCGGTACTCTGAAGAAAATGTATATGATCATCTCGTGCTGAATGGTCCATGTCCATCATTTTCTAATTGGATATATGAAGTGTCAATCGATAAGTTCAGAAAAACTTGTAATGATGAGATGAACTATGACAGAGGTACCTAGGTGATGATTTTGATGAAATGATTCACAATGAAGACAAAGATAGAAATGGCATGAATGAAGCCATGAAAGATTTTTATAAGGTTGTTGAGGAAGGGAAACAACCACTGTTTCCCAGGTCTTATAATTCACTCATTTAGGTTTCATGGTTAGACATTATCAATTAAAGTACAGTCATGGTTTTACCAATTCTGCATTAAGCAGTATTCTACAGCTGGTTAAGAAAGCATTTACTGATGTAAATCTGCTTTCTTCTTTTAATGTTCCATAAAAATGATAACAGATTTAGGGATTGATTATAAAAAAATACATGATTATCCAAATGATTGCATGATATACTCGGTTGAAAATGTTAATAAAAATGAGTATACATTTTGTGGTGTGTCAAGTCCCTAAAAAAGACAAAAATGCACATGTTTCTACCTAAAAGAACATATTTCTAAGGTTCCTGCAAAAGTCTTGAGATACTTTCTCTAAGAACTCATGAATGACATGCAGTGGGTTAGACAAAAGATGGAAAGTTAGGACATTGAGCGGATGCAGAAGGCTGGAAGTCGATGGATCCCTGCCATCTAATTTTTCCGCAAACATCTGAAATGTTTGGTACGGTTTAGCCGCGAACGACGTTATTCCTTACCGATCAATGAATATAAGTCACAAAAATTGGCCTATTGTTCTAGTCAATTATAATCTTCCTCCTTGGTTGATTATGAAATCAGAAAATTTTATCAACAGTAACCCCTAGTCTCGTATACACTGGTAACGACATAGATGTCTATATGCAGCCACCAGTTGCAGAGTTAAAACAAATATGGAAAGTAGGTTTAGAACCTTACAATACCGTTGATGACTAAACATTTAGGTTGCACGCGAGTCTACTTTGGACCAATAGTGATTTTTCGGGGTACACACTTTTATCGGGGTGGAAAACCAAGGGTAAATTAGGTTGTTTTAATTGCCACTTTTGCACTTCTTTATCCAATTTGAAATATAGTCGAAAAGTTTATAATATGAACCACCAAAAATTTCTGCCTCCTGACCATCTCCATAATTTGGAATGGACATTAAAGCACTATTATCTCGATATGAGAATTATTTCTAGAATCGTGATACAAAGGAAAGAAAAATGAGACAGGTTGTCCGTTTAAAAAGAAGTCCATCTTTTTCAGTTACCATATTAGAGGGAAAATTTAGTTAGGCATAGTTTAGATGTCATGCATATAGAAAAACATATGTGTGATAAATATTAGGGACTTTGTTGAATATTGGCGGCAAAATGAAAGATCATCTTAGCACTTAAAAAGTTCTTTAAGAAATGAGTATTCAGAAGGTTCTTTACCCTATGAGAATTGGTGATAAGAATCAATACGAAATGAGAGCAACAATTTTTGACATGACGAAAAAAGAAAAGAAAAGATTATGTTCTGTGTTCCTGAATGCGAAACTTCCACATGGAACCGCATGTAATATTAGTCGATGCGTGCAAATTAGTGAAATAAAGATGTTTGGGTATAAAATTCATGATGTGCAATTTATGCTTTAGTATTTACTATAATTTGTTGACGTTAAGACCTCAATACAGATGTTGCAATGACTTTGATGAGACAGACTGCATTTTTTGGGATTATGTGACAAAGTGATTGAGTTGGAAGATATTCCAAAGTTGCAAGCAGAAATAATAGAAATGCTCTGCCAGTTAGAAACTATATTCCCACCTGCCTTTTTTGATATTGTGGTTCACCTTCTAGTTCACTTGTGAAAGAAAATGGAATTCGGAGTACCAGTGCACCTTGGATGGATTTTTGGAATTGAGTGATAGCTGGGTATATTAAAGTCGTATGTCAACAATAGAAGTAAACCAGAAGGGTCCATTGCTAAAGGGTATTTGGCAGAAGAGTACGTGGAATTTTATTCTAGATTTCTAAGTGATGCTATTAAAGCAATGATAAAAGAGAACATAAATGTTGGATACTCTATTGGGTCGAGAAAAAACAAAAGATGGTAAATATGTAGAGTTGGCATAAAAGGTTTAAATTAATGGTCAACGATACATGCTTTTTAATTGTGGAAATAGCAAAATTAAAAAGATGATTGTGTAAAGCCGATTAAAGCCAATTTCTAGTATATATTCAATTAAAAAGAGTAGTTTAAACTAGTAATATGTAACACTAATAACTTTTTATTTATGAATTATAGGGAACATCGTACCTTACTTGATAGTCATGAAAAGTGAAAGAGGTACACAAGAAAAAGAACACAAATAAAAGAATTTCACCACTGGTTGAAAGATGGGGTATAAAACCGAAAAAACCTTCACCAAAATTATTAATTTTGGCAAGGGACCTTAACGAGCAGCTACGAAGTTTACTTGCTATGTCATAAACAGATTCAGATTCCATATAAAGAAAAGAGATGCCAATTGTACTACATAAAATAACGGTGTCATTTTGATAGCCATAACCACCAGTTTTACGAGTTATAAAGATAAAAACCCAATAATCGGAGATGTTACTTACCATGGAGTAATAAAATAAATTACTAAATCAGATTATTGGGGAGCAATTTCGGTAGTTCTATTTCGTTGTTTTGGTATGAAAAGGATAAGAATTGTTATAGGCTTACAAGGATTGAAAAGAATTTGCATTTTATTGTAAATAAACTACAGAAGGAGTACCATGACATAGGAAAAATATCTGATGTTCCTGAAGATGTTTATGGACCCACTATACCCGATGCAGAATTGAACTCTGAATATGAGAACCATATCAGAATGATGATATCAATTGCTGTATGGATTACATGCCGAGTGAAGTGTGCCTTTAATTTTCTAGTGGAGATGAAGCAGACGATGAATTTTTTGAATTAATGGACTTGCTATTTTTTCTTTATTTTCATTATGTCATGTGCCTTTCTCGTAATGCAATCTCTTATGTGTAACTGATTAATATTGTGTTGTAATCGGTACCACTAAACATTGTGCTTGTAATTATTCTCGTGAAACCTTCTCGTACTTATTCATGACTGTTTGTATATATAATCATATTTATCAAAATTGACCTTGTACTTATTAAATGTTGCCTTCTTATACTGGTAAAATGTATGGATTAATGAATTTTCATGTTTTTTCCTTCTCAGGAAAAATATTTTTTTCTCAGGTCCTACGACAAGATATTGACCCCATTAATTATGGAATATGTGAAAGATGATCTTCGATATACTAAAATTGGAGGAGTATATGAAAAGAAACAAGTTGAAGGTTGGAAATTAATCGCTACTAAGGCAGAAGCAATTCGTGTTGGAGAAATAATGAACCGTGGTTCTTACAGAAAAAGTGAAGAGAAAATCAGGTGACAAGATAATTTTGGTTTTTTCGTATGATAATAGCACCATATGATTTTACACATTTTTGTGTGGTTTTAATGCAGGGGAAGATTGATGATTTCAAAATAAAAAGAAGGCTCAGAGCGGAAGAAAATCAGAGACAAAAAGAAAAACTTAAATTAAAGGAAAATGTGGTTGAGTTTGTTGAACCCTCAACAAAATCAAAAAAATGAAAAAGGCCATACTGGTATAATCTGATATGGAATTGGAATTTGATAGTCCTTTTGTTTCGGGACATGACATTTTAAGTGATGAAAAAGGCGTCCAGGTAATGATTTCTAGTGTATGACATTGTATTTTTTAAAAATAATATCATAAAGTCGTATCTGAAATGGTGTTGACCTTATTTTACTACTTTAGCGAAAAAAGAAAATTCAAAAGGAGAAGGATGTAATGATTAGACGAACAATTCGCTTTTCAATTAGAAATGCTCAAAAGGTAGATGTCTCAATTTATTTAAATTCTATATGTTTTATAAAAATATTTGTAGAATGTATGCGTGGTTATCTGATTTTTTTTTCATGATGACTGGTGGGGAGAAATTACCACCTACCTTAGAACAACAACTAGTCCCTCTTCAACACCCTCCACTGCCTCTACCCCCCAATACCTGTTGATTTTACCACGTTAAAAAGGGTTTCGTATAATCAAGAAATTGGTACGATGGAGGCTTACTCGGAAGTGCAAAAACAAAAAATGGAAATGAAAGAGTAAGAAACACATTCCAATGTTGTGAATATCTTGGAATCTCATCACATTACCAATGACGAGTGTATTTGAGACATAATTTTTAATTTATAATTACTGGTTTTATTCGAGTAAATTCTTGATTAAGTGAAATAATTCGTCTATACTTTCATAGGTGAAAGTAGTACATAAATTCAAAAGCTCAGAGGACATACGAAAATAAATGATATCATCACGTGGAAGCTTGAGGATAATCCATTTGTCTAGTTAAATTCTTAATTCCAGTCTCATTAAAAAAAGATAAATTAGTTAATGAAGTGAGTAGTTTATTGGAGACGATAGCTCTTTTATACATTGTAGTTTATTTCAATAATTGATCTAAAGTTCTAGAGGAAGAAAAAAATGGATGCAGGGAGTATGTAAGGTAAAAAGCATTATTTTTATTTTTCATTGACCAGTTGATTTTTTCATTATATTTGTAAAATGAACTATTGGTTATTTATTTAGTATATCAATAAATTATATTTTTAATTAATTAGTGGACTAAAAAAAGTATTATTCCTAAGGAAGGTATATATTGGGTGTTGAACACCTTTGATGACAATTAGAGGTTGTATAAAAGCCGTTAAGTTGAATTGCTTTAAGAAGTTCAATAATGACATGTACCATATAAACAGCAAGCCTGTAAACATTCTAATGGAATAATTCACGGTGCTGCTGAAGTATTGGACTGATGAAGATGTGCAGAACAAAGTTGAAAAATGTAAACAATTATAAAATGCTGAGTGATACTCATATTGTCGGGCATACAGTTTTGCCTAACTTCGCAGTACAATGATATGCTAAGCCCTTGATCATTTTTTTACGAATTAAGTTCATTTCTTTATGAATGGTAATTCTATATTTTTTACCTTAGAATAACTAGTAGCGCTATTATGTTGTGTTATGGCGGGATTATGATCATAGATGAGACATGTCCATATTTTGTGAAAGCTGTTCCTATGCAGATTGATAAGGTAAAAAGAAAATAAAGAAGTTGGGGGATGTTCAAATTTTGGTCGGCGACATGGTTTGTGAAGTTGGATCACAGGTTAGCGACTCATCTCTAAAAGGTAGCGAACTTGGCAATTTTCTTGTTGGACCTAAGTTAATGTCTACAAGGGTTGGAGGCGCTGCTGGAACTCAAGTCAGGATGGATTTGATGTGTGGCCGACTAAGCGTCTACACATGGTTATCAGGTTTTGGTGACAAAAGGGGGAGAAATTGTGGAGGTTTATCTGATCAACTTATGGTAGTTGGTTGGGTTTTGCAGTGGAAGTAACCGCATACGAATTTGCATCCTTGGTTCATGGGCGTTGATTTTGCTACTTGGAGAAACGGACTTCTCAGAATTGTTGATGATTTTATGAGGACATCCAACTCAGGAGCTGTGGGAGGGTTTGTAAAACACTTAGACTGGATTGGAATTATAGATTTTGATTTGCTAGGCAGCCAAGTGAAATTGGGACCAAGCATCAGCAAGAGGCGACACGGACTAGTCGCCACGCGGCGACACTGAGTAGGCACCAGGCAGCGACACAGACTAGTCACCCGGAGGCGACTCAGATTGGGCGCTATGGCGACTCAAGATAAATTTGGTTGGCTGATTTATGTGTGGGCAACATTGAGCTGGGAGCTTAGCTTGGAGTCCAAAAATGACTAAGGGTTAAGTCAAAAACCTGGGCACGTGTGTGGCACATGGGAGATGATTTATATATACATTATATATATACATATGTGCTGGATTATGCACTAGTGGGTTGCTCGAATAACTACCTTGCAGTTGGGGCTCAAGGACTTGATGGAAAATTTTGAATTTGAAGGCATTTGATTTCCAGAACTGCTTGTAACTCCCAGTAGTTGGAGCTGTTGGGGTTGTGTAGGCTGCTGGGGTTGCGATCAGGCTTTAGTATATATATAGATTTACATTTTATGAATATATAAGTATCATTCTGTACAAGTTCATATTATATTCTGCACTTGTACTATATTCTAGGAAGTAGGCAAAGTTTGTAAGTATATCTTGGGGTTGTATTCTTATATTGTTGATCAATAAAAGGTTGAGCATTCACCATGGTAAATCTGTTGTGTCTTTATATTTTCTTGGTAATTAGACACACTTGCACACACGATTATATCTTTATTGTGCATGAGTTTCATAGATACTGTTTTTGGATTGCTGGGTTGCTGGGCGACAACCTCTCGAGTAGGCTGACTACTTGGGCGTTTGGGCGACCGAGTGGATAGCACGAATAAGAAAATTCACGGTTGAAAATCTGACCGGTGACAACATCCATGGTCCAACTATGATTTTGGTACCGGGTGCCCCATGGCTGGAAATATGTTTAAGGCATGTTTGTTTCATGTCATTAAGTAGGGATGGGATTATCAATATTTTCAATCATATTAGATATTATTTAAAGTAAATTAAATTTAAATAAGTGCTTGATGAGTTTCCAACCTTCCACATTTGATATTACTTTAACATTATATCTTTTGAATTATTGTTTACTCATATTATATATAGGATATAGTTTGGATATCTATTCTGTTTATAATATTAAAAAATTAATTTGAAACTGTCTATTTTATAAATTCGAAAATATGCTTTATTTACAAAAATATGTAGTAAATTAAATTTAAAAAAAGTGTTTATGAGTTTTTAATCTTTGACCTTTGGTATTACTTTAACATTATCCCCCTTGAATTATCATTTACCCCTGTTATATATATAATATAATATAATTAGGATACATATTATAATTATAATATTTAAAAAATAATTTGAAACTCTATTTTATAAATTCTAATACATGCTCTAATTATAATAGGTTAAAATAAATTTCAAACTCCTCTACTTTGTAAATTAGAATACCTTATTTATTTTTAAAATCCCAATATGTCCTCTTTATAATTTAGAATAACTATGTACTTTAAATATGTTAAAAAATATTTTAATTATCAATATTTTCACTCCTATTATATGTAGGATATTGACATTTTAAATTATATTTAAAGAAGTGATTGATCAGTTTCAAAAAGTAGTGTAAAATTAAGAATATAATTTATTTGTAGCCATGATCAGTACTATCAACATGAGAATTACTTTTTTTATTTATAAAAAAAATCTAACATAACATAAATTGCTATATGAATCCAAGAAAAAATCTTAACAACATGATTTATATGCTTAGAAGACATGTTTTCATACATCAAGAGGTGAACCAGTTACCCACTACAGGGTACCAACTTAAACATAATTTTTTTATTAATCAGAAGTGGACTCGCCACTTCTCTTCACATGCTTTTTGGCCCAGACTTGCTTCCCGCAAATGGAGTACTTGGTTTTTATTCCTGGAGGAGCTATGCGTGGAATGATAGAAGATGAACGGCAAACCATTCGAGCGTACAATGGTTGTTCATCACTGGATACATCTTGCATGTATATCCCTTCTATGAAATCACCAAAAATCCTGTGCAAAAAGGAAAACCATGTCAACATGCTTACTCACCACATAAATAGATATTTGCTAATTAAATATTATTGTAATTATACATTTGCATACATCTGGATGAATTTTGAATATTTTATACCTTGTAAAAAAATCTCGAATCTCGGATTCAGGAAGGTAGTAGCCTTTGGAGAATGTCAAAAAGATAGTTCGTTCTTCAGGTGCAACGTCAGGTTCATCCTCGCAACCATCCATCAGCTGCAATCCTCCAAAAATTTCACTTAAATCCGCATCAGGATTTTCCAATACACTGCGGAGCTGACTCGTATAGTTTATAGGAACCAAGTTTCCTCCAAACCCTAGTTGTGGAAACCCACCTACAACGTTTTGATACAAAGGAGGACGTGGCACCAAAACCTGATTAGTGTTATAACCAAACCACAACCTATCTCCTTGAACATCTACAAACTGACTATCACTTGTGAGTATATCTCTAAAGGCCCTAACACAAACTTCAGAAATTATACTCCGGACACTTTCAATGATCTTACTCCGTCTCTCACGAAAGTAGAGTAAGTTGATTTCACGAGAGCATAACATCTGAAGCAAACGTGGATTAAAGAATTCTTGACCTGAGTCATTGTTCTCCATCCACATAAAAAATTTAGCAATTTCATTAGCAAGTTGGTCAATCAAATGAAATGGCCAAGAAATAACTTTGTGGACAGCATTCTTGCTGTACCGGATTCTTTCCAGCCAGATCAAGAATGCCACCACAAACTTCGATTCATCAACGTTACGACCAAGTTTACCGACTAGCCTATAAAATAGAGTCCTATCGATGGTATGATAAAGATTAAAATGCTCGTTGCTAACATTTTTATCATCGAAATAGGAGTCTGGATCGTACAAAGCAAACCTATGTTTAAATTCATAGAATTCAAACTCGGTCTCCATTGCCATGACTTGAATATGGAGGAAGGGAAACTAAAAGTTTTGAGAGTTATTCAAAGAGGAAATGCAAAGGGTTTGTAGTGGTATGAATCAAACTTAGCGTAGGCGGCTCATATATAGTTGAGACTTGGTGTCAATAGGGTTTATTTCAAGGGGGGAGTCACAACCTGTTGGAGAGGCAGCATCTATTCAAAAATTTTAGGATTTTTTGGTATGATTTTCCAACCAACGGCTATGTTTAATTTTGCCATTGTTTCAATGTTTAATTTTGCCATTGTTTGTTTTGCATATGTCTGATATAGTTTATCCGGACATTTTAAGAAAATCTTTGACTTGATTAGAATAACAATATGCACATTTTCTTGGGAAAAAGATAAAAATTTGCATCTTTTATCTGTTTCTTTTTCCAAGAATAATAATAAAAATCGTATAAAACAAATATATAATATTTTCAATTTTATCTCTTCATAAACGTTTTCAAAGATATGATTCAACTACAAGTTTACTTGCAATGCATGGTAACTTTCAATATTTAAGTTTTTAATTTTGCAATAACATTTGTCATATGATTCTCTTAAAGAGCATGTAATTGTGACAATTTTATCCTTATGCATTATAAGGATATAATTTGACAATTTCATACATTACTCATACCACTTCTTTAAAACCTAATCAGATATAATTCGTTTGTTGGTATACTGTTCTCCAAATAAAACTAAATAATAAACACTATTATGTGCTAAAAAATTATATTATTGGCCGTACCTAAAATAAAATTAAAAGCAAACTACTTACAATTAGTTTAATTTGTTGGGTATATTGGATTTTAGACTTGAACAAAAAATAAATATTGTTGATTCAGATAAATGAAATTATATTATTGAACCAGACTAAAATAAAATAAAATACAAAGATAATAAGTTACGTGTAATAGTGTGAGGCTAAAACCAAGTAATATATATATATATATAATTCATCAGAGTAAATTAAATAATCTTCAACCTGTTTAAAAGAAAATTAAAATTAAAATAAAATATAAATTAAAAAATTTGGTTGATGTAAAATAAAAGAAAACTAAATATGATTAATTGGATTTGGTCGACGTATAGTATTGATGTGTCATAAGGAAAAATTATGTCTATAATATTCATAGTATTTTACTAAAAAAATATAGAGACAAAATAATATAAAATATTCACTAAAAGAAATAGGGCCTTTACCCAACACCAAATCCGTCATTTTAAGGCAAAAACCGATCAGTACTCACGAGTAACGACCGAGTCAAGAAAGGTCGGATTAGTTACTTTTTGCGTAGAATTTTACGTTGACTAACGCAGACTAATGCCACGGCGGGTGCAAGATACGCGTCTGACCGCTTTCGAAGGAGATGGTCATTTTTCTTATGAATGGTAGGTATTGTCAGAATATGGTTGGTATTTAGGGCCCTGAAAATACCATTTTCGGTCGTTATTCTTGCAAGTCGTTGTGAATTGGCTGCCATTTTTTCTGACCACCGCCACTTCTGCCCTCACCACCAACATTTTTACCCCTACCACCATCATTCATGCCCCCATGTCCCTTGCCATGCGTGTTTTTATGGGTCTTTGATTCTTTGCTCGTGTCCCCCGCCAGCCTCTTACCTCTATCTTTTGTCATCAATGCCGAAATAATGACTAGGAAAGCTCTCATTATAATAACATACCAAAGTACATCCTAATTTGCACAATTACATTATACTTATATAGATAGCATAAATTAATTTTAAATTTGCCACATTCGCACAAATAATACAACTATTTTTGAAAATTTTCATATAAACACAAATATTATACGATAGATTCATAATTTGACATAGATATTGGCACCATGCGAACCAAATATTTTGACACTTCAATTCAACAAAATAAAGTTTTATTGAATAAATTAATTCAAAAAACATAAAAAATTATAAAATCAACTTCAAACAACAACTATATCACTTGATTTAAAACCAACATACATGGAAAATAAAACTCATATATTTATATATATAAAGTTCAACAAAACATGTATACATCTATATAACCACAAACAAATATACAACACAAATACATGGATCCATAAAAATCAAACTAAGGAAGCATAAATAAGTAAGACATAAGTAAATTATGTGTGTATAAATCTCTAGAAGAGCATTGCTTGATGACGGTGTTGAATTTTTCATGGATTCCGCGGAATGTTATGTGCCATGGATTAAAATGTGATATTTATCAAGATCAACAAGAGGTGAATAATTGATGGAAAGGCCATTGTAGTAGAATTTGGTGTAATAGAGAGAGAACATAAAGAGAATATTGAAAGAAAGAGAATAAAGGGTTTATGTTGGTTAAAAATACAGTAAAGGGGAAAGCGAGGAAAAATAATTTTAACCAAGGAGACTGGTCTTATATCAATCACCTTCGGTTCTTTTGGTCGCATTCGGGGAAAAATGACCGATTCAGTCATTTTAATTTTTTAAATGTTTTACATTTTTTAGTTGTTTAATAGTTTTTGAAAACTGGGTTGCTTAATGAATCCAAAATACTTATTCATTAAATTTTTTAAAAATATTAAATACCAAATATATAATATTAAATAAAATTAAAAATATATATTAACATCGTGCATGTTATATCTAGACATTAATGTATAAACTGCAAAGTCTAAATCTCCTGTCTAAAAAAACTGTTATGATTTTTTCGTTATAACACACCATATGAGGCCATTGTTCCTTATATATAAGCTTTTATGTAATTAAAAAAATATATAAAATAATATGGTATTTTTATCTTTTAACATAAACCCTATATTTACACAAAAATGACAGACAATAACATATCGATCGATGTTATCCGTCAGTTTTTAAATTTTTACGACCGCTTATCGGTCGATACATTTATTCTTTATACATAGAGACAGAATTGGTCGTTATAGCGTCACAAACATTTTTGGTAAATCATAATAACGATGAACTTTTGTCAACTATTTTTAAGGAGACGGTTGTTTTACTTATGAATGTGGTCGGTATTGCTTGAATGCGGTCATTGTTGTCTTTCTAGAAATTCTAATTTTGGGTCAATATTTTACCTCCATGTACGCAAACAAAGTACCAATTGCAAACACTAAACAATCACCAAATACAATAATTTATATAGAAATTACCAACAAACTACATAAATACTAAAAATAATTCATACAAACTGAGTAACAAAAAATAGAAATCTAATTCAAATATAGTACAACAAAAACTATTAAATCATTATGTCGATCATTAAAACAAACAAATCTATCCGTCTATCATTGTTAGATATTTTAGGGTCCACATGCAACAACCAAATTATAAAGTAATATGGAATCATCCCGAGTACAAACTAAAACTTCCGAACTTCATCTCTAATGCCCATGAGAAAGGTACACATCGCTGGTCATGGATTCTTGTACATGATTACTACAATAAAACATCGCCATGAGGCCATAAGTCAGTGATTGAACTGAACTCGCGTGCAATGTCCTGAACAACTAATAATTTTGTTAAACTTATGCAAATTACTGAACAATCTATTAAATTGTTAGAATTCCAAAATTCTTACAATGCCACAACAATAATCTTCGAAATTCCATTGCATAATTTTGATCTTTAATTGACCAACCTGCAATTCGCTCGTAGAACCTACAAAATTTTATTAAATAATTATTTATACTCAACAAAAACATAGAGAATTTTGATTAAAAGGGAGGAAATAATTGGAGTATGTAATTATTTTTACCAGTAGAATATGTTTTCTTCACCGCATCGATGTCAAAAAAAATCCATCAAAGCACCCATCTTCATGATAAGTAAGCACCGTACCATCACCTTTCCCCTCAAAATTCATCAAGTCAGAAATAGGATGTGGAGGTGAGTAATATCCTACTAAGGTTTGGCCATGTGGTAAAGTAACGGTAATCTCCTCGGGTGGTAGAATATGGCCAAACCATTTCCAAAAGGCCGATGAGAGGAGTTGTATTTGTAAACAAGACCAATTTCTATATGAAACATATATATAAATCACGTACAATGCATTAAAAGTATTATATAAATTCAACCTTAATACTTGACCCATATTCGCGCTTTCTGCTTTAAAGCAAAGTGAAAGAGCCTTACATCCAACCCGCGTAACTCCATTTAGAAACAAAATAAAATTACTAGTTAACAAAAATTACTAGTTAAATTAATATTTCTATTTAAATACAATTATAACTTATCATAGGTCGAACGATCATACACAATCTCTTATCACAACCATTTAGAAGATTAACAACAAAGCGAAAGTTTCCCTCGTCCTTATCAAATTTCACATGGGTCTTTTCATCATTAGGATACTCAAAAATAATGGTTTCTGGAATCTCGTCTCAATACTCCGCTAAAATTTGTGGTGATAAGTTCTGCATAACATGTATATAACTATATGCATATACCAAATATTAATTAATCAATACAAATTAACTGCACATTGAATCATCAACGGGTAATATAAATTTCATAAAATGCAGAATACCGTTGATTTGAGCATCTATTATATCTGTATTATATAATATGTATAAGTGGGATATTATCCAAATTTTTGGTAGTCATAGACCTTGTACTACCAATTTCATAACGACCAATGTATCTTTAAACAAATTATTCATGGCCATTGGATCTAAAATTAAGGAATATTCTATTACTTAAGATTTAACTTTTTAATAGCCAAAAAAATACGATGGTCAAGCTTCACTACACCATATATGACTTCTAGCAACACCTAAAAGAGTGTTAAAATGACCCAAAAATGTTACGTTAAGCAAAGTCTTTCAGCTATGGTTAAACTTTTTGAAAATTTACTGGTGTTGTATTTGCTCGTGCTACAATAGGGGTAAACGATAACACTTTTTGAACCTATGGTAATATGGATAAAGTGTTATAAGAGACACCTATATTTATAATTTCAATATCTATGATAACACCAGGTAGGTGTAAGAGTAGTTCTACTACAACACCCAACAATCAATATGTTGGAATAAACTCTTTTGCAACACCAATTTTCCATTTTAACACTGAATGATAAAATATTTCAATCTTTTGGTCATATCTTTATATAACATTGTAAGATTTCTGTAACACTTTTTTTATTTATTGTAACACTTTTTTCCCATTTTACCAACATAAAAATAAATTTTTATTACACTTGCAATACTAAAAACTTAATTACAAATTTCAGTTAAGAACTCAAATCCAAAGTTAAATTTTAACATAAAATAAAGTTCGAAGTCAACCAAAGTAAATAAAGTTTACAAATTCATCTAAGAGCCACAACTGTTGACCATGTTTCTAATTACACCAAAATAATCTCAAGTTCTAAAATTGAGTTCACATAACTGGAGAGTATCAAGTTCCGAAAATATTTTGTACTTAGAATAAAACAGGACTTCTACTTAAGAAACATGACAATCAAACATCAAGATTGTCAACTCGAATTGCCCTCCTTGAAATTAACCTTTAATTCACTACACCTTTTGACAAGTTTAAGCTGTTGGATGTTTTTAAAAAAATGTTATAAATGAGTTGAGTTCTTGCAAAAAAAATTAATGGTTTGCAATGAGTTTGTTTAACTATTGCAACAGATTTCCAAAATTTCAGGCCCAATACTTTCCAAGGTTTTAAAAATAAGAGGGCATTAAAAATTTCATTTGGGCATTTTAAAATTAAGATTTCGATTGTGACGTTGTCCAAGATTTAAAATAGGAATTTTTAAATTATAGCTTTAAATTTGACTATGTTTCTTTTAAAATACGGCTTTGTTTTAATGATTTTGGTTGTAAGCTTCATTATGACTATTTTTTTTGTAAATATTTATGCACTACTTGTATTTGCTTCATGTTTGTTGCATATTTACCACGTAAACTTTTTTATGTGTAAACTCAGTCATAAATTTATCTTGTGTTGAGTAATAATATATTTATCTTTGTGCAATGTTTCTGTTTTTAAGAATATGTTGAGTAATAAGTAGAATATTATTCGACCTCGTATATTTATGCATAATATTTATTTGCTTTCTTGTGTAGAAAATAGGCTGGTAAATTTATATCAATGACTTGGCTTTTACTATATAAACACAATGAGGCTTATAGTAATGGGGCCACATATTTTCGTAGGAATTCCTTTGATAATTTTACCTTAGGAAATAAACTACAATGCCCTTGAAAAGATTTTAGTAATCGGTACTGGTACTCACAACTAAATGTAGATAATCATCTTATGCTTAATGGTCCATATCCATCATTTTTTATTGGACATATGAAGTGTTAAGTGATAAGTTCTGAAAAATTAATAATGATGAGATGAAATATGACATATGTACCTAGGTGATAATTTTGATAAAATGATTCACAATGAAGGTAAGGATATAAATGGAATGAATGAAGCCGCGAAAGACTTTTATAAGGTTGTTAAGGAAGGGAAAGAACCACTGTTTCTTAGGTTTAAAAATTCACTCGTTTAGGTTTCATAGTTAGACTTTACCAATTAAAGTGCAGTCATGGGTTTACCGAGTCTGCATTCAACAGTATTCTACATCTGGTTAGGGAAGCATTTCCTGATGTAAATCTTAATGTTGCCATAAAAATGATAAGAGATTTATGGCTTGATTATAAAATGAAACATGCTTGTCCAAACGATTGCTTGATATACTCGGTTGAAAATGTAAATGAGAACGAGTGTGATCATCCAATTTGTAGTAGTACATTGGCCCATAATTTTATTCACTTGAGACATACGTTGCCGTATATCTACATTATTTGAAATATTAGTTGTGCACAAAAATTGCCTGCATGTTATACGTCTGATGGCTTTGGATCTCTTTGTACACTCTATAACATTATTTTTGTAAAAAAAAGTTCAAAGGCTTCCTCTGCCAATTGCAAATACCAATAAGGCATCCATAGATCCTTCTCAATCCAAGACATCTAAAAACCTACTCGTTGGATTATATTTAAAACTACCCCTCGGTATCCTTCCGGCATATTGACCAAGCATCATCCAATCCTTCACTACATATGTTTAGTTAATAATTTTTGGTCCATGCAGGCGACGAATCCAATTCTTTTCACAATAATTGGCAGTGGTCAGAGGAATCTTGTGGGAAATGACAACTCCTCCTTGAATGATTACGTCCATGTAAAAATAATAATTTTGCAAAATTTCTTACTGTATTATACCAAAAACATAAATTTTAAAATTAGTCAATGGCAATGGAAAAATATATTTCAACCCATCAATCATGTGATGAGCCTCTTATTATAATTTTTTCCATATTTTTAACTCTATCTTTTATCAAGATTATGGATTTATTCAAATGACAGAGATCTTGTCAGGGTATCAGATAATTACAGGGATTTAATCTGAAGAAAATCAAGTATCAAAGTCAAGACATGAAGAAATGTCATGGAAGTTAGTCACTCATGAACCAGACAATACATCGAGTGTCAACATTGAAGTGGTGGAATTGATTCAAATTTTCAGAAGATTTTCAGAAGAATGGTTGCAGTTCAGGAGTAGTATTAATTCTTTATTAATTAATTACATCATATAATTTCATTAACAAAATAAATTATATATGTAAAGATTAATTTATGGATTAATTGAATTAATTGATTAATTAATCCTAAATTAATATTAAGAATTTTTTGAATTATAATTGAATTAAAATCAGATTTAATTCAATAAGACAATTAAGATTGAACTGGCATGACAATCTGGATTGTTATACCGATTGTCATGCCAGGCCTTTTTCAATTGTCTCACCTAAAGTTATAGCTGGGATGAGATAGTCTTTCTAGTTCAGTTTGATAGTCTTGCTTGTTCAACAGATAGTCATACCGATTGTCATGCTAGTACAACAGATTGTCATATCGATTGTCTTGCAAGTTCAACAGATTGTCTAACCGATTGTCTTTCTAGTTCTAGTGTATTCTGTTGATTGATTTATTTAAAAGACAGAAGCAGCAGAAGACATTTAACATATATTACAAGTCAACAGTTCAAGAACAAAACAACAGCAGCCGACTAAACATTTCATCTCTCACTGTTGTAAATTCAAGATCAACAATTACTAGTAATTAAGGTTAAATCCAAACCACTAGAAATCATTCTCTTATTCTTGTGTAAGTATCTAGCGGATTAAAATCCCTAGAACTTAATCTCAAATTCTTTTTATTGCAAAAATAGAAAAAGTTTATGTCGAATTTATTCTAGATTTGTGATCATTAATTTGAGATTAATCCCTTGTAATCGATACCATTGTTGTAGCACCTATCAAGTTTAATAATATTTTTATTTAACTTTAATTTTGTTTCAATTTTTTTTCCGCACTAAATTCGATTAAACGGTACAGTTTGTATTCTACCCCCCTTCTACAAACATATTGGGACCCAACAATTGGTATCAGAGCCTTCTGATTAACGAACAAATCAAGATCCTAGACTTTTGTGATTTTTTAACTCCTTGAATTTTTATTTTATTCAAAAATTCATAATGACTTCACAAAAAGTTGGAACCGTTAAAATTCCACTATTTGATAAAGAAAATTATATTATGTGGAAGAAGAAGATGCTCTTGTTTTTACAATTTGCAAATCCCAAATATCTGAACTTGTTAAAGAAGGGTCCAAAAATTCTGATGGTTATTGAACCAGAGGTGATAGAAGATGATGTTGTAATTACCAAGGCTAGAACCTATGCAAAAGAGCCTGAGGATTTTACTCCTGCTGAAAAGGAAGAAGCCTCCTTGGATGACAGCCTTCAATTAATTTTAGTTGATTCCCTTGATTCCTTGATGAACAGATATGTGATGAACTGTAAAAATTCCAAACACATCTGGGAAACTATTTAGGTGATTAATGAAGGTACATAGGAAGTTACGGAGAACAAGTTAGAGATCCTAACCTCTGAGTATTAACATTTTAAATCCAATTCAGGAGAAGGAATTACTGAAGTGTTCGAGAGGTACAATGCTTTGATCAACAACCTCAACATGAATGGTAAATATTATTCAATCAGGGAGATCAACAAAAAGTTCCTTTTAACACTGCCAACTCATCTTGAACATAGAATCACTGCCATAAGAGAAGCTCGAGATCTGAGTGAGATTTCTTTGGATAGACTCTATGGTGTGTTAAAAACCTATGAGTTGGAGCAGATTCAGCAGAAGGAAGTCTACGGGAAAGATAGAATGGTCAGCACATCTACTACTCTAGTAGCTGAAGGTCAACAACAACAACAAGAATCTCAACAGTTAGAGAGAATGGTATAGTATTCCAAGGCTGAGGAAAATATGTTAGTAGCAGAATATGATCCTCCTACTACAAATCAATCCAGTGATGATTTTTACTCCTTAGAAGAGCTGAAGCAATTGGAAGATGAGTCAATGGCCCAGATTGTCAAGAGATTCTCCAATGTCAGATTCAAGAGAAATCCCATGTTCAAGTACAAGTCCAAGTACAACAGATTCCAGAAAGGTGGATCTTCATCCTCTAACACCAGTAGTGGTGGATACAAAACATGGATGGTTGATCGGAGCACCATTAGATGCTATAACTGCAATGAGTTGGGACACTTTGCCATAGAATTTAGGAAGCCAAAGCAAGTAAGGAAGAAATCTTATGATTCAAATCAGAAGAATAACTCTGAAAGGGCTTATCTGGCAAAGGGAAGAAGCTGGGATGATACTGATAGTGAAGATGAAGAAGAAGGGAATCTTGCTCTTATGGCTGAATTAGTTTACTGATGGAAATACTTCATCGTCAATAAAAGAGGTAAAATTTACTGATGCTGAATTAGTTTATCATCTAGGAGGTTCCTTAGATTGTGCTCGTCGTGATAATGAACTGTTAAGTCAGCATATCAAAGACCTTGAGAAAGAGGTCAATGAATTAAAACTTGTGCATATTAATCAAGACAAATTAAAAGAACAAGTATCTTTTCTAGAGAATAGAGTTAACTTTATAGACAACTCAAAACTATTCTCAAAAACAAGATTACCGGTCTTGAGACTAAGGTTAAAGCTTACTTCAATTCTTGTTTGAAGGCTAAAGAGTTCTACAGTAAGCAAGATGTTAATCAAACATCTGGAATATGTTTTGATTATAATGCTACTATTAGAGAATTAGGCATAAACTCCCCTCCTCGTGTCTTTGCTAAAGGTAGGGAAGTACCACATGTGCTTAAGGGTGTTGATAAACCCCTCTATAAAGGATCAATTACTGAACCATTTGATGAGACCTCCTTTATTATTCAAGAAGAAATACGTGTTGAAGATCATGCTAATGAGAAGGTTGTTTCCAAGTCAAGTGTGTCGAAAGTTCCAGTCAAAGTTGTGAAAGCAACTGAGACTAACTCAGACACACATGAGTTGGATACCAAAAATGCCATGTCTACTATGCATAAATTGCCTGTTGTTAATCCCTCTCATAAAATATGTGGTGTTCCTAATTGTATATCTTGTGCTTTCAATTTGATATATGCTTATTTTAATGGTAAGCATGTTCCTAGTGATAAGACTACTCCTCGTCAGCATGTGAATAATAGGAAGCATGATAGGTCTAAGACTGCTAGTCCTTCTAAGGCTAGAAAGGAGACATTTGTGCCTAATCCTAAACAGAAATTTGTTAAGGCTGTTTATAAGGTCAAATGTTCAGTCATTGAGAAAGTTGAGAATATAAAAGTTAAGAATGTTATTTTGACTGATAAAGGCCAATTCTACAAGTATGCTGGACCCAACCAAGTTTGGGTTCCGAAGAAGGTCTAATCCATTTGTAGTGCAGGACAGTAAACAGGTGGAACCGGTAGTGTGGATTCTTGACAGTTGATCGTCAAGACATATGACCGGAGATAGAGCCCTGCTATCAAATGTGGTTGAGAAAGCTGGCCCACTGGTTACCTTTGGAGATAACCGCAAAGGTTTAACTGAGGGATATGGTTGTTTGCAAGCTGATAATGTTATCATTGAACTCAAACTTCTTTCAACATTAGTGATTTCTTATTTCATATAAAAAATTTTGAAATCACTATTGTACATCATTTCTCTCAAAAGATTAAATGTATAATTTTCATTCATTATAGATCTTAAGTACATTTTATCTCTATATTGCCATATATTCTGTGATACAGGTTCAGTCTCCAATGGCTTTCTTTCATTAAAAGTCATGAGGTTGAAAACCCACAACTTATATCCCAGATTATAAAGACAAACACAGAAACAGAACTAACTAACACTCTCTTACCACTAAAATGAAGTATGAATGAGCGTGACGGAGATAGTGCCTTAGTGCACCACATAAGGAAGGTTCTGAAGTCAACCCAACAGCTCTGTCTCCTGCAAAGATGAGTAGTATTTAAGCCAAGACAACTGTTAACCCCCATACATCTTCTAAAAAAGATGTAATGGCTGAAATGGCATAATAACAGTTACTAGATTCATTCTCTCAACAGGGTGCGCCTATTGAAAGTTGCCTGTCGGCCAAGGCAACCGATGTAGTGTCACCACCTCAAACATAAACAATTCTTGATGCACAACGAAAGGTTACACACACAAAGGATGAGTTGACGGAAACAAGAGTTTTAACCATTTTAAGGTCAGATTCGATTGTTCAAGGTTCTTTAATGGACCAATTGCCTTTACAGGTGTTAGGAGAGGATACTAATCCAAAAGCCATATATTAGTGGTCAGTGTCTACCTCCCCAGGCTTAAATCCCCTGGATGCATCTGCGGATAGTGGATCTGACATAGGCACAGATCGGCAACTTGTTGACAATGATTCAGATATTACCTGATGAGTCACAAGGAAATGTCTTCATAGATATTACAAGGGAACTTTGATCTTTATGCTAAATTCGTTGGATCACTGTTTACCTTCCCAGAATTCAAATCTGGAACCCTAAAAGGGAAACTAGCATCTTGTAGATTATGACTCAGATTCATCTGACGAGTTTAACAAGGATGGGGATTTGTGAACTCCCATTGCACCACATGTGACCTCCTTAAGGATGACTAAGGTGATTTTCCTTGCAGGTACAACTGAATTTTAGAGCTATGAGAGGAGTGATACATTTGTGAGAATGAGTGTAAACATGAGTGGAGAGAAGAGTGAAACACATGTGAGGTACACTAAACAGAATCACACACTCATAGTGAGGAAGTAAGAGAAATTACTTGTTATTTCTTTTCTAACCAAGTGAAATATGAGAACTCCTTCAGACAACAGCATACATTCCTTCTATAAGGTGGAGATAAAAGCTTAAGTAATAGTTTGGAGGATTCCTCAACTAAGGGGGAGAAATAGCAGGGAGGAAGAAAAAGATCCTACATATGTATACTACACCTCACCATTGTTGTTTGAAACTACGTATCCTATTGTACATGAGAGGTGGTAAACACAAGGTGATTTTCTAGTAAGAGGAGAAGCTGTTTTCCAAAAGGGGAGTACCATTGGTTTTTATCTGCGGATTCTATTGTAAGGGAGATGTGGTAAACGAAGATGATCTCCTTTAAGCAGTTAATTCTCATAGGGGGAGAAGCAAGAGACATATGCACTTCTCAACAGAAAATGTGGTTGTACAAAAGAAGATGAAACTACTTGAAGATATGTTCAGTCTAGAGGAACAATTATTTGGAATCTGGAAAATGTTAAATATAATCCAGAACTTTTCTGCTATGTACTTTGCATTTCTGTTTACATCTTTTTCTTATTTTTTAGTTGAGTTATCCTCTAGGTATTTGTTGTTATTGTCTAACAAACAAATATGGGGAGATTGAAAGGCATATGTCATAGCCTATTTGTTTATTCGAGGATTCAACTCAACTCAAATAAGAATGTAACAAGTAAATAGTGGATCTACCGTCAAAGAGATCTCTCAAAGTAACATCTGCCAAAGGATTCAAAAACAAGGTTCATCTACAGACTTGATGAATTACTTCACTGGAAGAAGTTCAAGAAATTGATCAAGCCTCAGTGATATAAATCAAGATTGTGGATTTAATCAAGTGACAAAGATCTTGTCAGAGTATCAGATAATTACAGGGATTTAATCTGAAGAAAATCAAGTATCAAAGTCAAGACATGAAGAAACGTTACGGAAGTTAGACGCTCATGAATCAGACAGTACATCGAGTGTCAACATTGAAGTGGTGGAATTGATTCATAATTTTCAGAAGATTTTCAGAAGAATGGTTGTAGTTCAAGAGTAGTTTTAATTCTTTATTAATTAATTAAGTCATATAATTTAATTAAGAAAATAAATTATATCTGCAAATATTAATTTATTGATTAATTGAATTAATTGATTAATTAATCCTGAATTAATATTAAGAATTTTTTGAATTATAATTGAATTAAAATCAGATTTAATTCAGTAAGACAATTAAGATTGAACTGGCATGACAATCGGGATTGTCATACCGATTGTCATGCCATGCCTTTTTCAATTTTCTCACCGAAAGTTCTAGGAGGGAGGAGATAGTCTTGCTAGTTCAGTTTGATAGTTTTGCTAGTTCAAGATCAACAATTTCTAGTAATTAAAGTTAAATCCAAACCACTAGAAATCATTCTCTTGTTCTTGTGTAACTATCTAGCGGATCAAACTCCCTAGAACTTAATCTCAAATTACTTCTAGCATTTGATTCTTTTTATTGCAAAAATAGAAAAAGTTCATGTCAAATTTATTCTATATTTGTGATAATTAATTTGAGATTAATCCGTTGTAATCGATACTGTTGTTGTAACACCTTTCAAATTTAATAATATTTTTATTTAACTTGAATTTTGTTTTAATTTTTTATTCCGCACTAAATTCGATTAAACGGTACAGTTTGTATTCAACCTCCCTTCTACAAACATATTGGGACTCAACAATACAAACTCTATCAAAGGTGGAACAAACATTGGTAGCTATTCTAGTACACTAAATCATGACAACTCAATAAATCAAAATTTTAAATAAATTTGGAAAATAATACAATGAATAACAGAGAGTATTAACTAAAAATATTTATTATAGCTTCTTTTTAATTAAATAGTAAGTTTAATAAATTACATGAAATCACTAACTAATTCTAACTTCTACTGGTAGCTCCCTCCGATGTCTTTCTTTCTATTTTATCTATTTTTTTCCTTTTAACACTACAAGAAAAACAACATCAGACAACACTTATCACACAACAGTTGAAAAAAAACTGTTGTCCCGAAATGACAAACAACGATTTTATTTTGCCCTCCTATAACCATTGTCTAATCCAAGGTTCATACAACGGTTTTGTGAACAGTTGTAAAAAAAATAACAAAAAGCTGGAGTTTACACAACAGTTTTTTAGAACTATTATCTTGATATGCTTCACACAACGGGATGAGTAACCGTTGTAAAACGTTAGACAATGGGTTTTTAAATCTGTTATTTTAATACATATCAGAAAATGGTGCAAGTAACCGTTGTAAAAAAATGCACAACATTTTCTTTAAACTATTATCTTAATACCCTTCATACAATAGAATGGTTAACTTTTGTAAAATAGTAAACAACGGTTTATAAAAACTGTTGTCAATTCAACTCTATAACAACAGTTTAAAAAACTGTTGTCTTGTAAATGTAAAGAGACAACAATTTATGAAGGTATTGTCTAAGCGATCCCGAGACAATGGTTAATTTAAAAGTCTTTACCTTCGATGTTTACCTTTCAGACAACGGCTTTTAAATGAGGCTCAAACAATGGTTCTACCAAGATAAGAACCGTTGTCTATTTAAAAGAAAACGTGGCACCACCTGATTGGTGGAAAATATTTCATGCGGATCGCTTAGTTGGCAAAATCTAGCCCATTGATTAACTTCACCTGGATCGCTTAGTTGGCACTATAACAGGCCTTGATTTTCTGAAGGTGTCACATAACATTATTTAAGAGAACTGTTGTTTGATATCGAATTCTTAAATTGAATCTCGAATAATTTTAAATGATTTTTTGAATGATCCAAATGATCCGAATAAAAAATTATTTTTTTAAAATATTTTTTTACACGATCCAACCGTACGGATGTTAAATTATATTGATTTTAGTCATGTGTAAAATTATTAAAAAATCAAACTTATCTTCCATGACTTTGTAAGGAAAATCCAGTAAAAGTACTATTCCCTTTAATGAGATTCGTTCCCGATCTACAAAATTATTTTTTTAATGATTTTTTGAACGATCCAACCATATAGATCTTAAAGTATATAGATTTTAATCATATGAAAAAATTATAAAAAAAATTCAAACTTATCTTGAATAATTTTATAAGGAAAATTCGGTAAAAGTACTACTACTCTAAATGAGATTAATTCCCGAATAACAAAATAATTTTTGAAAAATATTCTTTAAACGATCCAACCATATTGATGTTATATTATATGATTTTAGTAATGTGAAAAAATTATAAAAAAATTAAACTTATTTTGCATGACTTTATAAGGAAAATTTTGTAAAACTACTATTCCCTTTAATGAGATTTGATCCTTATCAACAACAATATTTTTTTAATATTTTTTTGATTGATCCACC
Organism: Apium graveolens; assembly: GCF_009905375.1. NCBI lineage: Eukaryota > Viridiplantae > Streptophyta > Magnoliopsida > Apiales > Apiaceae > Apium > Apium graveolens. Next base: position 192,086,937 of record NC_133657.1, read on the forward strand.
GTACGGATGTTGAAGTATATAGATTTTAGTGAAATGAAAAAATTAAAAAAATTCAAACTTATCTTGAATTACATTATAAGGAAAATTAGGTAAAAGTACTACTACTTCAAACGAGATTCTTTCGTGAATAACAAAATAATTTTTTAAAATAATTTTTTAGACGATCCACCCGTAAGAATGTTAAATTATATTGATTTTAGTCATGTGAAAAATTATAAAAATATAAAACTTATCTTGCATCACTTTATAAGGAAAATTCAGTAAAAGTAATATTCCCTATAATGAGATTCGTTCCCAATCAACGAAATTATTTTTTAAAATGATTTTTTGAACGATCCAACCGTACGGATGATAAAGTATACAGATTTTAGTCATATGAAAAAATTATTAAAAAAATTCAAACTTATCTTAAATAATTTTATAAGGAAAATTCGGTAAAAGTACTACTACCGTGAACGAGATTCGTTCCCAAATAACAAAATTATATTTTTAATTATTAACTTTATAAGAAAAATTCAGTAAAAGTACTATTACCGTAAATGAGATTCATTCCCCAATAACAAAATATTTTTATAAAATTGTTCTTTAGAGGATCCAACTGTACGAATGTTAAATTATATTGATTTTAGTCATGTAAAAAAATTATAAAAAATTAAACTTATCTTGCATGACTTTATAAGGAAAATCCTGTAAAAGTACAATTCCTTTTAATGAGATTTGTTTCCTATCAACATTATATTTTTTTAATAATTTTTTGAACGATCATACCGTTCGGATATTAAAGTATATAGATTTTAGTCAAATGAAAAAATTAAAAAAAACAAACTTATCTTAAATGATATAAAAAGGAAAATTAGGTAAAAGTACTACTACCCTAAACGAGATTCTTTCCCATATAACAAAATAATTTTTTAAAATAATTTTTTAGACGATCCAACCATAAGAATGTTATATTAAATTAATTTTATTCATGTGAAAAAATTATAAAAAAGATAAAACTTATCTTGCATGACTTTATAAGGAAAATTCGTTAAAAGTACTACTATCCTAAAGGAGATTTATTACTGAATAACAAAATAATTTTTCGATCCAACCGTACGGAAGTTAAAGTATACAGATTTTAGTCATATGAAAAAATTATAAAATAAAATTCAAACTTATATTTCATGACTTTATGAGAAAAAATCTGGTAAAAGTACAAATCCCTATAACAAGATTCGTTCTTGATCAACAAAATTATTTTTTAAAATTATTTTTTGGACGATCGAACTGTACAAATATTAAACTATATTGAGTTTAGCCATGTGAAAAAATTATAAAAATATTTTAAATTTATCTTGCATGACTTTATAAGAAAAATCCTCTAAAAGTATTACTCATCTACACGAGATTTATTCCCAATCAATAAAATTATTTTTTTAATTAATTTTTTTCCACGATATAACCTTACAAATGTTAAACTATAATGATTTTAGTCATGTTAAAAAATTATAAAAAAATTGTATACTTATCCTACATGATTTTTTAAGGAAAATTTGGTAAAATAATTAATATTTTTTTATCCTAGGTAACCGACAACCGCTATCCTTCGGGTAAGGAAAATATGGTAAAATGACTAATATTTACATGAGACTTGTTTAGGATTGTCTGAAGATTAATCAAACAACGGTTTTTACAACCTAATCCGTGGTTTGATTATATACGACAGTTTATTCTCACTTAACCGTGTAGAACAGAATGTCATACAAAGTCTAAGAAATCATTTGTTCTAAACTGTTGTAGAACTACTATAAATCCAATGGTTTTGTATTATTTCTATGAAACCATTGTCTATCACAAATTAGTATTTAAAGAAGTTTAAGACCTATTATTTCAGAATTAATGATCTTTACTAAATGTTTATATAAAAATTTATTTTTAAGTATTTTAAAAGTAAATAAAAAATTACATGAAATGAATATTTATTTGTAGGACAAATGTCACTCAAGTTGCAAGAGATGCTACATTACACGGCCATAATTAATTAATTATTTAATTTTAATAAAATTATTGAAGGCAGTTCAAGAAAGAATAGGATACCACCAAGTAAATAAATTATTTACACTTATAATTACTCAAATATTTAAATAAATTTAAACTGAACAATTTTTAAAATTAAAATAATATGTAATATTTTTTAAATTGAATCATAACAAAAACAAAAACACTAATTGTAGCCCATTTCTCGATGAATTGTTAAGAGGTAGATGAAATATAAACGGGCGGCAAAATTGAATTGGGGCTATGTTGGGTTTTATTCTAAACTAGTTTATTGATTGATGTTTTTTATTTCGTTTATTTTGTTTTGCTGGCAAAGAAATCGGACTATGACTTGGTCTTTGCTTTCTGACTTGGTCTTTGCTTTCCCAAGATGTCAACGGTAGAACGAGGGAAAATTAAAGATGGAGCCATTAACTTGAGCTTCTCTATGCTGACTAAGGGGAATTAAACAACATGGGCTATAAAGATGAAGGTCAACATGCAAGCTCAGGGAGTTTAGAGAGCTGTAGAGACAACTGAAAAGAATCTGGAGGACATAATGGATAAGATCTCTTTGGCAGTGATTTACCAAGTGATTTACCAAGGAATTCCTGTGGACATACTTATTTCACTCGCTGAAAGATCTCTTTGGCGGTGATTTACCAAGGAATTCCTGTGGACATACTTGTGTCACTCGCTGAGAAACGGACTACAAAAGAGGCATTGGAGGCCATTAAGATTACGTGTCAAGGTGCTGAACGCGTAAAGACTGCTAGAACTCAAACATTGAACGCTGAATTTGAAGCAATGAGCATGAAGGAGTCTGAATCACTCGATGATTTCTTTCTAAAACTCAGTGGTTTGGTGACTAATATACGGGCTTTGGGAGAAACCATACCTGAGTCGTATATAGTCAAGAAATTGCTACGAGCTGTGCCTACGAAATTTCTCCAAATTGCTTTAACCATTAAGCAGTTTGGAGATTTGGAGATGATGTCTGTGGAGGAAACATTAGGGTCCTTGAAGGCGCACGAAGAAAGATTATGAGGGACAAGTGAAGGAAATGGGAGTCAACTATTGCTCACAGAGGAGGAGTGGGCAAAATGAGAAAGAGGAGATGAAAAGTTTTTGTTAACTCGGGACGAACGGCTGAAACGAGGAAATAAGGGAGGAAGAGACACTTCAAGACAGAGGCCTCGAGGTAACTTTGAATTCCGTGGAAAAGATATAATGTGTGGTGTTCATGACAAAAGAAAAATCCGGTATTTCAACTGTAGCAGCTATGGACACTTTGCCATAGAATGTCAAAAACCAAAACGTGACAGAGGCACCAAGGAGGAGGCAAATATTGCACATATACCCGACGATGAACCGACTTTATTGTTGGCCGAGAAAGAAAAAAAGAAAGAATTGGTGTTGCTAATCAATGAAGAAACGACACCAAAACTGAGTAATGAAGGAGTGATAAATAAGATGGAATCAAATTTATGGTATCTTGACAATGGAGCTAGCAATCACCTGACGGGATAAAAATCCAAATTTCGCGTGCTTGATGAAAGTGTGGGTGGACATGTGAAATTTGGAGATGGATCGTTGGTCAACAAAAAAGGGAAAAGGCTTAACAGTTCTTAAGTGCAAGAATGGGGAAGAGAAGATGCTTGGAGATGTTTGCTATATAGCATCACTGTGTAGTAACATAATCAGCCTCGGTCAATTGGCAGAAGAAGGTAATAGTTGGTTATGAGAGGTGACTTCTTGTGGGTATGGGACTGTCAAGGAAATCTTGTGATGAAGGTAAAGAAATTGATGAATAGACTTTATAAAATCTTTCTCAACACCAGCGAAAACAAATGCTTATTGTCAAATTGTGAGATAGAAAGTTGGTTATGACATATGCGGTTTGGACATGTTAACTACAAAGCCATAAAATTGATGTCAGAAACAAAGATGGTACAAGGCCTGCCCAAAATCAGTCAACCGAAAGAGATATGTGAGGGGTGTTTGATGTCAAAGCAAGCAAGAAGTTCATTCCGTTTAAAATTGATTTTTTCTTCCAAGCAAGCTTTGGAACTAGTGCACGGCCATCTTTGTAACCCTATATTGGCAAGCACAACTACAGGCAACAGGTATGTGTTCCTCTTAATAGGTGACTACACTCGTGTAATGTGGGCTTATTTATTGAGTCATAAAGATGAAGCCTATGGAGAATTTAAAAGATTTCGTTCTTTGGTTGAGACAAACGATAGAGAGATCAGAACTTTTTGAACTGATCGCGGAGGCGAGTTCATGTCTAAAGAGTTCATTGCTTATTGTGAAGAAGCTGGAATAAATCGCCATTTCACACCCTCCTATTCGCCTCAGAAAAATGGGGTGCTTATGTAGGACTTTTAGTCCCTTTCCTTTTAATCTAAATATTCTCTTGTTTTCAAATCCTAGCGTGATCTACTAGTGCAACTTCATTTTTTTTCCACCGACTATTGCCAACAAGTTTTTTCTGCAAACATCTAATTATAATAAAATTAAGTATGAAAGCATCAGATTTAAAAGCCTGATGTTTTGTTACTTCTATGGAGAAGGCTACTCATGCAAGCAGTGTAGTTAACCATGATTCAGTGAACTTGACTTCTTAACTTATTTGATATTTAGTATATGCTTATGTTTTCTATTATGCAATTTGGATCTTTAGTTTGGCTATTTAGTGTTTAAAAATGCAGCTGTGAATTGATCAAGTGCATATATATGGTCATTTGGTCACAAGAATTCGATGTATGTACTGAGTTAATTTCTCAATTCAGGTGCTAGATAGAAATTTATACATTCCATCATGGCATCTTTGGATTATGAGACCATCAATGAAAATGTGAAAAAGGCTCAGTATGCTGTTAGAGGTGAGCTGTATCATCGAGCTTTCGAGCTTCAGAAAGAAGGAAAAAAGGTATGTCTTGTTGGTTTTGGACAACTGTAAGTATTCTGTGTAAGGTTATCTGGACCACTAAATTCAGAGATGGTACATATGCCTTACAACTTGCCTTCATAGCGCTCCTGAGATTCAACTATTCAATTTATCCATCACGTGTGAACTGCAACATAGCTCTATAAATTATCTTCTTATATCAATTTATCCTTCATGTATAAATTGCAATATAGCTCTCTACTATCAGTATGCTCTGTTGTTTTAACCTGTATGCTCTCTGGTAATGATAGATGTTACCCACTTCTATGTAAACCTTCCTTCAGTTGCATCCAAATTTGGCTTACTACCATCCTTTACCCTATACTCTTCTCAACTTTCATATTTAATTAGTGTAATCAGATTCAACTGTAATATTCTACAATGTTGGTTAAAAGCTATGGACACATGAGTTGCTTCACCAAGTCATCAAAAGTAATCTCTGGCTCGCATCTTATGCTTACAGAGAGTTTATGGTTTTCACAATTTAATGGATAATATTACTATCTCAAGTTATTGAACAATATCATCAGCACAATATAAAATAACAAGAAAAAAGGATAAAAAAATGTATGTGTAGTGAACCCTGCATTCATCTTTTATCTGGAAAGTTAGTAATGGTTTCTTACTAGCCTTCTGATGATAATACATCACGATTAATGTGATTTAAATAGTTTCTTCATTAGCAATATATGGTTACATATTGCATGCAACATGCATATATCTTAGATAAAACATGAGATGTATTACCTGTCATTTAATGGTTCTGATGCAGATTATCTTTACAATTGAAGGAAAAATAATAATATTATTTGTTTTAATTTTATGCTCTATAGGAAAAGTTTTTTCATGTTTATTATTCGTTAATTATGATTAATGTAGTCTATACATACATTATCAGGTTTTGCTTAGGATGTTATCTAGGTGGCATTTCTTATATATTACCTAGCAAGGTTTTAATATGATTTGTAGGCATCTATTTTGTTGAACTCAAAAGTGCTATGTGTCTTGTGTCAGACATTCACCTAGCTGCAATTCATATTTCCTTCTTGTATATTCGGTCACTCGAGTTTAATATCCGGAGTCTCAGCAAATAATAGATTATAGCCTTCTACCGGGGTTACATTTTTGAGCTTGAGAACATCTGATTCCTTCTCCAATTAAAATAATAGAATATAACCTTATTTGCTCCATAACTCCAGTTGAAAATGTTTCAAAAATTCCTTCTCCAATTTACTGGACTTGGATATTCAATTAATGCTTTTAATGTAGTTTTATAATTCTTATGTTTTTACTAATTTAATTTATGCCGCCAATCTCTGTGCTTCTTATATCTGAGCTGGGTCGAGATGCACTCTTTGAACCTAGGACGACAGAAGACTTGTTCAAATCTCTAACAGTAACAAAGTCGGAATTAAAGCTCTCTTACTTGACCAGCTAGAAATTGCCTTTATTTAAAACTTATTTAAGTGCTATCGAACGATAATGGTTATGCTAACGGATATAAATCACCATTTTGGAAGTTCTGCTAAAAGAAAGTAACTAAAGATCTTTTAGATTAACGTATTTAGTCTTGATAATGTATGATGGAACTATTTGGATATAGAGGATACAGTGGAAGGGTGTATGTGTTTGACAACTATTTGCAGTTTTATGAACTGATGGCATGTACTTGTGAAAGTCTTATGTTGATGAATATTTGCGGGATGATCAGGGAGTTGATGAACATTTACAGGAGGATTAGGGACCATTGAAAAGCAGAATGGTGTAAATAGAGGAAACTCTCCTCCTCGGCATAGCTTTTTATCTCCCACTAGACTTGGTAATGTTGTATATTTGAGAATTATATTTTTGATTTCGATGATATTGTATGTTGGGATGCTTTGTATTAGTTTGATAATGATAAATCAAAGTTTTGATCATTTATATGTGATTGATTTTGCTCATTTTTTTGGTATACCCTCTTATATAGAGAATCATGGAGAACCATTATTTAAAAAATATAAAATATATATTTTATTTTATTTTTCATCATATATAATTATAAATTTTAATTATCAAGTTAAAAATCAAAGTTACACAATTTTTTTATTTAAAAAATCATTGAAATTATTAAAAAAGTTTAAATTGGTTTTATAGCAGAATCACCACTACAAGAAAAACAGGCTGAGACAACGGTTTTTAACTCTTGTCTGAGACTCCTCAATACCGTTAAGTATTGAGGCGCCGTCTGATATGCGTATCAGACAACAGTACCCATCTGTTGTCTGTTTGAATCAAAGACAACATTGAGGTCGTATAAAACTGTTGTTCGAAGGTTGGATGAAACAACGGTTTAGCTTAACAGAGTGTTGTTAGACTTCAAGTCATTCAAGTGTTTCTACATAAAAACCTATTATTTAAATATTTGAAACACAATGGTTTAGTTTTACACAACTATTGGGTGTGACATATTGTTATAAGTTTTTCCTGCTATAATAGTATTGTGTGAAACAACTTGTTACAACGATCAAGTAAACCTCAATTTGTGTATATTATGTTCAGACGACGCTTTATTCATTTGTAACATTTGTCGGAATAATTACATACAACGGTTTTTATTATTTTATTGCAGTTTATTGACATTAGATAATGGTTTAGTAAGATAAAACTATTGTTTCAATTTTACACACAATTGTTTGACAATTTATATACACTTGTCAAATGTATCTTAAATAATAATTAACTAAACATTTTCTACATGAAATCTCATGTGAACATAATTACATATAAGAAGTCGAGATACAAAACTTTAATAATCTAGTATATATCTTTTACTTTCTATGTCTTGAGTTTTTCCAAGAAAAAATAATAAATTTAACACTTGAGGACGCATAATTGTTGGAAGTGTGGCTGGAGTGCTCAACAGAGTTGGATAAGTATATGGTATGCCTATCATCAAGCTGAAATGATGATGCATGTCTTGTGATAGAATGCAGCCAGAGCTTCCTGTTTAAGTACATAAAATGGATGGAGTACAAACTAAGTCGCAACCAAAAAATGAGTGACTAAAAAAGAACCATAAAAAGATGCAGCTTACACGAAAATTCAGGGTAGCCTCACCGACCATAAACACAAATCGATTGAATGCATATAATTTATTATCAGCTGCCAACCATAACACAACCTTTGAAAAGAAAGCCGATGGGGTACTTTTTTCACCTCTCACTGATGAAATAAATTTTTATATATCCCTATAGAACTGCTCCATTTAATGATATTATATATCCGTGGATATAAAAAATAAATTTTCATTCATCGAAATGTTAAAAGTACATAGTAAATATCATAAGTTTCTTGCATCATTCATCAACTAAAAAGTCTATAGTTAATAATAAAGTATAATAAATTGGATACCTCGTAAAGTTGTTTTTATCTCCTTCAATCAGCCTAGATCTGTTGGCATTCCAAACTATACTTGTGTTACATTTTCATATCCTATCGAGATATGCAAAGTACTTATCCCGGCGAACCTCAACTTCTTCTCTTCACACCATCAATAAAAATACACAAAATTAAAGAAAAAAAGAGTTAGCAGCTGATTAGATGTAGTTTCCTAGCCAATAGATAATATAGAAAAAAAAATTAACCAGCCTTTAACATTAATTGTTTCAATAAAAAGTTTCAAATGAACTGCCTATTATTATTTAACAGGATTAATTCAGATGAACTAAAAGATATTTTTGAATAAATCTACTGATTAATTGTGTAAAGTGCAGAGCGTGCACATATAGGTTTAGTCCACATATTTTTTGGCTCTCAAACTAGTAATGCGTATCATATCATCTTATATAAGATACCCTAGAATTGTTAATGCCCATTAATGTGTCTTTATAATCCTAAGACTATTGAAAATGAGTCCATAGTATATTAATGAAGGCCAAAAAAAAATTAAAAGATACAAAAACTTACAGCAATAGAAAGAAAACATGATCAGCATACCTTATATCAAAAGTATAAGTTCACCTAAATTTTTGAAGAGAAGCCAAGGCTTTTCCCATTTTAAAATCACATGGTCGAAGGCTACTTGATGTTATGTTTGAAGTCACAGAGAAATTTTGACTTGTCCATCTAAATAAGATAAGAGTAAATTGCACTTTGCACCCTACTATTATGTATCAAAAACAAATTTGTACCAGAACTTTGGAAAATTCAGTTTGCACCCCTCTACTTCAACTTTGAGATTCATTATGCACTCCTTTCCAGAATTTTGTTGAATTAAATAGGGGCAAAATCGGAAATTCTGCAAAAATATTAAGTAAATTAATTTCATATCTTTTAAAATAATGTTAAAAATTGAATTTTGATACAAAATTGTAATTTTTTAATTTTTAAAATGAGAATAGTAATTTGAGTTTTGATTTCATTTTATATTATTAAATCTAGTATTTTGTAATTCTACAAAAAAATATTTTAACAATTAATTTTGATTATATAACTAAATTTAATTAAGTAGAGTAATAAAAATTTTGAAATTGATATTAAAAGAATGATAATCGAATGTAAAATTAATAGTGTTATTTGAAAATTAAAAATTTATTATTTTATAGTTGCTATAAAATAATATACAATTTTTAATAATATTTGAACAAACTAAATTTTATTTTGATTAAGTATATTGTTGAATTTCCGATTTTACCCCTACCCAATTCAACAAAATTCTGAAAATGGCTGCATAATGAATCCCAAAGTTGAAGTATGAGGGTGTAAACTGAATTTCTTAAAGTTCGGGTACGAATTTGTTTTTGAAACATAGTAGTAGGGTGCAAAGTGCAATTAACCCATAAGATAATGTCAAATGTATCGATGAAAAGGACTAACTAAATCTAAATATGGACAAAGATGAACATGATGAAGCTACCTCCTTGGACTATAACAAAAGTGGATAATCAAGCTTTCATCCAAATTAGTGGCTATAAAAATTTGATGCTTCAGCGACTCCTTTTACACGCTGCTTGAACGTTAACATTAGGAACAAATCAGAAAATATTCAGTTTAACTAAAAAAAGATCTATATTAAAGGTTCTATCACTAAAGTCATGAGTACAACTAAATAAAGTATACCACAATTTTATTCTGTTTATTAAAAAATAATGAAACAATGAGATCATATAAATAATTATCACAAGAAAGACCAGGCAGAGGACTAAAGTTGAATTCTTGAAAGAGTTTTCACTGGTTCATATGTAGATTCTGACCACTTTCATGCCGCCTAAAAGCATTCTTGGCCGCCTAAAAGCATTCTTGAGACCTTAAAAACACAAAAGATAGAAAAACTACATAGAAAACTACATTTAAGAATCGTTAATAAAAATTGTGAATTGTGTACATAGATAGAAGGAGAAATCAAAGTACCTGAAAACGTGTTCGGAAACCCAATCAGCATCGATGGACAACAAAGGCGAGGAATCCAAGCTTTGTTCGAGTTTAGAGGATTATCCTCCTTTCTTATTCTTATTTGTCTGATTATTATCATTAAGTGAACAAGCAGGATCTCCAACATCATTTGGAGGCGTATGAACTAAATCGAAAACGAAGCCTCTGTCCACTTTTGAGCTCAGCCTACCTAGACCTACCTATTTCAATCGAGGTTATAGAGTACATGGGATAAAGAAAAGAATTGGATTTTGGATAAAGGAAACAATCACCTCTAGATTAGTGTAATTAGTGCTTCAAATAGAGGTGGATTGAGATCGAGTAGAAGAAAAAGATGTGGGTTCCTGTGTGTTCTGTGTATAAGGAGATAAAAGGGGGAGGGGTGAATTTTAAGGAAGTGGGAGTCGAAACAAAAAAGGGAGAAATGAAATGTTAAGGGGGAAATGAAATGTTAAGGGGAAACAAATTAGAACCAATAGAATTTTTGCTTCATTATTCTTATAAAATTTATAAAAGATTAATTTCTTTTTTTGATATTTTTTTAATTTTAAAACTTGTTTATTTTAAATTTATTTAAATATTTAAGTACTTATAAAATATAAATAATTCATTTAGTGGTATCTTACTATTTCTAGAACTCCCTTCAATAATTTTATTAAAATTTTTTATTTTAAAATTAAATATTTAATTAATTTTATTTTATATAAAAATTAAAAAGCTGTTTATTATTAGTCTACGCTAATAATTACGGCAATGTAGTGTAGCATCTCTTGCAACTTCAGTGACATTTGTCCTAAAAAATATTCATTTCATGTAATTTTTTATTTACTTTTAAAATACTGAGATATAAATATTTAAAGATCATTAGTTCTGAAATTATAGGTCTTAAACTGCATTAAATACTAATTTGTGATAGACAATGGTTTCATTGAAATTATACAAAACTTTGTACCTGTAGTAATTATACAACAATATAGAATAAGTAATTTATAAGACCTTGTCTAAGTTTCCGTTCAACAAGAGTTAAGTGAGAATAAACTGTCATCTGTAATCAAACGACGGATTACGTCGTAAAACCCGTTGTTTGATTAATATTTAGACAACAGTAAATGAGTCTCATGTAAATATTAGTCATTTTAACGAATTTTCCTTATAAAATCATTCAAGATAAGTTTGATTTTTTTTATAATTTTTTCATATGACTAAAATTTATATACTTTAACGTCCGTACGGTTGGATCGTTCAAAAAATCATTTAAAATAAATATTTTGTTGATCGGGAACGAATCTCATTATAGGGAATAGTACTTTTATTGAATTTTCCTTATAAAGTCATAGCATATAAATTTAATTTTTTTTATAATTTTTTCATATGACTAAAATCTATATATTTTAACATCCGTACGGTTGGATCGTCTAAAAAATAATTTTAAAAAATATTTTTATTATTCGGGAAAGAATCTTGTTGAAGGTAATAGTACTTTTACAGAATTTTCTTATAAAGACTTGCAAGATTAGTTTAGTTTTTTTTTAAAAATTTTCATGTGACTAAAATCTATATAATTTAACATCCGTACGGTTGGATCGTCTAAAAAAATTTAAAAAAATAATTTCGTATTCATGAAAGAATCTCATTGAGGGTAATAGTACTTTTTCCGAAATTTCCTTCTAAAGACATTCAATATAAGTTTGAATTTTTTTATAATTTTTTCATATGACTAAAATTTACATACTTTAACATCCGTACGGTTGTATTATTCAAAAAATTATTTAAAAAATAATTTTGTTGATCGGGAACAAATCTCATTAGTGGGAATGTTACTTTTACCGGATTTTCCTTATAAAGTCATGCAAGATGAGTTTTATTTTTTTTTGTAATTTTTTTACATGACTAAAATTAATATAATTTAACATTCGTACGATTGGATCGTGTAAAAAATATTTTTGATAAATTAGTTTGTTATTTGGGAAAGAATCTCATTTTGGGTAATAGTACTTTTACCGAATTTTCCTTATAAAGTCATTCAATATTAGTTTGAATTTTTTTTTATAATTCAATATACGTTTGGATCGTCTAAAAATTAATTTTAAAAAATAATTTTTAAAATTTAAGAATTCGGTATCACACAACAGTTTTTAATAAAAACCGTTGTGTGACAACTTCAGAAAATCAAGGGCTTTTATTGTGCCAACTAAGTGATCTAGGTGAAGTCAATCAATGAGTGAGATTTTTCCAACTAAGTGATCCTTGTGAAATATTTTCCACCAATCACATGGTGCCACGTTTTTCTATAATAGACAACGGTTATTGTCTTGTTAGAACCGTGGTCTGAACCTTATTTAAGAACCGTTGTTTGATGTATAATAAGACCAGACTTTTCATAAACACTTGTCTGAAAGGTAAATATCCAGCAGAAAGAATTCTAAATTAACCGTTGTCTCGGGATGGCTTAGACAACAACTTCATAAACTGTTGTGTTTTTACATTTACAAGAAAACGGTTTTTAAACTGTTGTTATAGAGTTCAATTAACAATAGATTTGAAAAACCATTGTCTAACATTTTACAACAGTTACTCACCCCGTTGTGTGAAGCATATCAAGACAATAGTTTTAAAAAACAGTTGTGCAAACTCCACTTTTTTGTGATTTTTTTTACAACGGTTCACAAAACCGTTGTATGAACCTTGGATTAGACAATGATTATAGCAGGATAAAATAAAACTGTTGTCTGTCATTTTGGGACAATGGTTCTTTTGTCAACTGTTGTCTAATTAGTGTTATCTGAAGCTGCTTTTCTTGTAGTGCATAGTAGAATCACACTTATTAAAAATTATTCCACTTTAAAATCAAATTTAAAATCAAGTAATTTTATCAAATTTTAATTTTTAAATTTTTTATTATATTTATTATTCTAGATTAGCATCGAATTTTATATTTTTTAAAATAAAATTTTATAATTTATGCTGAGATTCTGTAATAAAAACAATGGTTCTCCACGGTTATTCATATAAGATGGTTCTCCACGGAGTAAAGGCTTATATATATGTATGATGGCGTAATATGTAACCACTCAGTTAATGACTGATGTCTTGATATGTCAAATACATCGTTTCTATGTAGAGTAGCGTTGTTGTATAAGTACAATTAACATCGTTTCTTTTTTTACACATCAGTTATTGACTGATGTCTTAGTATATCTAATACATCGGGTATTATTTAGAAATGATATATTATACTATCTTTCATATCCAGAACCGATGTGAAAAACAGGGACCTTTTACTACACCCAGGTAGATATCGGTTTTTTTCATTTTTCACATCAGTGCATAACCATTGTCTATTGAGGTTTTTCTTGTACTGATAGTTGCGCACTCTCTGTCTATACTCTTGGGGAAAATGCCTCTTCGGCATCCACCACTCAACGTTCCTTATATTTAAATGCATTGTCTGTTTTTTTGATGTTTTTGCATGCAAAAACACCTATATTCAGAAGTAGATAACATATTTACAAGCTTATTATATGGGCATATGAAAAGAAACATATATCAACTCAGATGATTATACCTTAATATTACCAATCAATATGGTGACTAGGTTGAGTCCAGTCGTAAGAACAATGATATGATAAACACAATTTATAACCATTTTGTAGTGCTTTATAAGCTTCAAAATAACACTAAAGAGAAATTACCTAAGAGTCATGAGACCCCAAAATATATGATAAAGGGTTTTCTCCAAATGACTTTCGTTAATCACAAGTTGAACTGTCCATTTAAAAGCACCATAACCAAACTTGTCATCAGACAGTAGACACACAAACCTCGCTTCTTTGTTTTCTCCCCATAAGAGTCGTCTACTATCTCTCACCAGGTGCCTTGCTCCATAAAAGATAATGTTTTCACAAGACAAAAATTTAGGTACACAACTAATTTGTGATTTCATGCATTATATCTGTCAAGCACTTTGTAGCCCCTCTGGATTTCTAGCAAGTACCAACATGCTCCCACTGTGACGCCCTCCAAACCCGGGGTCTAGATTTGGGGGTCACTCGCCAATAAACTAAAATAAAATAATCACAGCGGAATAATAAAATAAATACGACCCCTTTACCTGCACTGGATCGATCACAGGTTATAGTATGGAACAGGCACTACTACAAATCAAGTGCTATTACAAACCATAGTCTAATTAGTTTTACAGATTATTCAAATTTTATTACAAACCGCTAGACTATCCAAGCGTCCCAAAACAGTCTACCTGGAAACACACCAACTATTCACAAACACACGACTTCTGGTCAAACTTGGAACTTAAGCTTGCTCTGGCCTAACTGAAAGAATCAAGATAAGAAACAAGTATGAGCGAAAGAAATGCTCAGCAAGTAGTAAATAGCTTATGATTTGGAATAACAACAGTATATCTGATGAACAAAACCAACTACAATAATTGAGCAGTATCAAAACTGATATAAATTTGATAATAAACAACATTTGCAATATATTATGTTTTGGGATTGGAATCCTCGAACGACGGTGTGTTGCCGCCGGTGATCAGCCGCGGAGCAACACCGGTATGCCGAAACATATCCAACTAAACAAAAGGTACCCAAGGCACATATTGGCCTAGCAAGGTGTTATATCCTGTATAACACATAGCTCACACTGGACCGCCGCCACGGCCTCTTACGCAACCATCCAACCCATAAAACCATTTTCCGTCAAAGGAGTCGAATCAAATGACATCCTTAACCACATAACTCCCCATTTCTCATGGTCCGGAGTTTTCTCAACAACCAATGGCGAAATAACCAGAACAATTAGTTATTCGCTAGTATCAATTCAAAGCTTCACTGTATAGAGTAAGTTATAGCGAAATGTAAAAATATTTAACTATTCTGAACTTAGAATAGTAGAGAAATTGAAAGAATAAAGTTCAGAGTCAATATTGATTGAATGATAAATGAAGATATAGGTACTTGCATAATATAATTCAAAATAAACGTCACTTGAACAATAAGTGAAGGGATACTTGCCTGGTATGCTCAATAATCTCTTACTTTAACTCTGTTTCTATCTGCTGGCTACTATCTCCGTCTAACACTTGACTGCGCTCCTTGCTACTTGATTCTATAAACAAAAGGACTATCTTAATTGACAGATCTAAACTCAATCGACGTAACTATACGTCTTGACATCTACCCGATCGTTTATAACTAGCATGGCATTTTAAAATTATAACAGATAGCATGTATATCACGTAACACGTAATCATGGCATTTATATAACACGTACTCACATATTTTATGTAACACATAAGTCAAATCATTAAGGGGTACGTCTCAGTGCGTTCAGAATGAAAATCAGTTCAATATTAACATTTATCGATCAAATACCGACTTAAACTGATACACAAATCAAATGACATTGCAATACAAAAGAAATTAGGTCTCAAAAGTATTTTTATTAAAAGCGCAATATTTTTCTGAATCTGTACGCGTTCGTTTCGTATTAAACGGACAAACGGTTGATTTATTATGAATAAAATAAGAAATAAATAGAATTAAATCAATTAATAATAATATTAATTGATTTTTAAATACCAAAATATAATTTTTAAAACCTTAAAATAAAATTTCAGAAATTATTTGAATTAATTATAAATAATTTACATTTATTTATCTATATAAAAATAAAATTAATTGATTAATCGATTTTTAATCAATTAATTAAATTCATAAATAATTAACTAAAATAAACTATAAATAATTGAATCAAATTGTATTCTTGAAAATAATTAAAGAAAATAATTTTAGTAATTTAAAATAATTAAGAAAATAAATTTTAGCATTTAAGTAATTATTAATTGATTTTTGAAAACAATTTAAATGATTTTTAAAAGTAAGAAAATGAATTTTGAAATAAAAGTAAAAATAAATTAACAGAAACAAGTTTTTGGATTTGCATTTGGGAGAAATCAGATTGAACTTGGGTCATGTTTTGAAAAAAAACGGGTCGTCAAGAACGAATCCGGGTCGTTCAAGAACGACCCGCCGGCGTTTAACCAAGCCCAGAATCCGGCCGCCGGGAAAAATTCCGGCCGGTGCCATATCTGCTCGAGACATCACGGGTTCAGCCTGGATTTGATGCTAATCAATTTCTGCACACTACGACTGCTCAATTACAGCTTCAACTGGCAGGCACGACTCCGGGAAGTCAATCGCCGGACGAGTTGCCATTAAAACCGGCGAAACTCGGAGCTTTTCCGGCGAAAAACGATCCCCTTTAATTCTTAACCAAATTTAACAAACAATATCTCAAAACAATGCTGAGAATCATACAAACACATTCCTATATTCAAAATCAACAGCAAATACACGAATCAGAAAGCCCTAATTTTCGAATAAAACCCTAAAATTACGATTTTCCAAATCACTAGTCGTTTGAATGATTTGAGGGCATAAACAGAAAGAACATGAAAATCTGAACATTTTGGTTACTCATACTTCAAATTCTGAAGTCTGCATCACCCTCAAATTTGGGTTTGATTCTCAGAAATCTTCAAGAACACCAAGAACACATATTCAAGAAATTTTCAGAAATTAAAACCTTAATTTCTATATGATATCGAACTCTATTTTTGAAGTATAATATACCAAATCGACCAGAAAAATATGCTCTACAACATGGAAGCATTAAATCACATCAACAACATCAAGAACAAAAATTCATAATTTAATTATCAAATAATTCGAATATAAATAATTAAATAAGAAAATTACTGTGATTTCTGGGCAGAAACTGATGATTGATTCAGAAAGAAGATTTCGAGAGCTTCGTTTTGATATGCTGCACGCCCGAATCGGAGTTCGATAACGCCTTCGTTCGTGTGTTTGATTCTCGGGAACGTTTCGGTTTTCTCGGGTTTTTCTCTGTATTTACGGTGTTTTAACTGGTTGCAAATGAAAAACGGAATAAACGAAATAAGAAATAGGCTATTTATATTTATGGAATATTGGATCGTTCTGGATCGTTTTGGATCATTTTGGATCATTAAATTAGTTGCTTAGCCGCTAAGTAACTGCAATAACGATCCGATTCAATACCAAAATTGGATAATTATCAAAACCGGGCTTTTTATAAAACACCATATACGAAAATAACGTAAAAATATCCCGTCTTTCGAGATTACGGGTTTTATTGATTACCGAAATAACTATCGTATCGAAAATATTGCGCCGGGCCGCGCACGGGTCAAACCGTAATCCGGATCGAAAAAGTCAAAACACGGAAAATGTCCGGAATTACCAGATTAGGTTAGGAAGGAGTTTTCGGAAGAGTTTCGGGTTGTAAAAACGCAAAACGGTTGAAGTTTGGAAGATTCCCGGCTTTATAAAATAATTTTATAATTATTCTGAAAATAATTAATAATTCATAAATCATTATAAAATCATATAACACTCCAAAAATTACCAGAAAAATACCACAATTATCTATATTTTATTCTGGACATATAAAAATTCAAATATTCAAATAATGTCACATATAACATTCAGATATCTATTCTACTTTTCAGATAATTTACCAAAAATTCACATAAAATCACATAAACAATTCCAAATAATAATAATAATATTTGAAAATATATGGGATATTACAATCTACCCCCCTTAACAGGATTCTGTCCTCAGAATCAGCCTAGGAAAACAAATAAGGATACTTGGATTGCATTTCGCTTTCCAACTCCCAAGTCGACTCTTCAACCTTGGGATTCCTCCACAAGACTCGCACTAAAGATACAGACTTATTCCTAAGTACTCTTTCTTTCTTATCTAAAATCTGCACTGGTTGCTCTACAAAAGATAAATCTGGTTGGATCTCGATTGGCTCGTATTCTATCACATGGTTCGAATCAGGCAAATAACGCTTCAACATTGACACGTGGAACACGTTGTGAATATGCTGCATGTGAGGTGGTAACGCTAATTCGTAAGCAACCTTTCCCACACGCTTCAAAATCTCAAAAGGGCCAACATAACGCGGACTCAGCTTTCCTTTCTTTCCAAATCTTGATAAACCTTTCCAAGGAGAAACTTTTAATAATACTGCCTCTCTAACTTCAAATTCCATATCTTTTCTGGTAGGATCAGCATATTTGCGTTGACGATCTTGAGCTGCTGTTAATCTTTTCCGAATGAGTTCTATTTTCTCCTTCGTCTGTTGGATCAATTCTGGACCCAAAATCTTTCTTTCACCAACTTCTTCCCAACATATTGGAGATCTGCATCTTCTACCGTACAAAGCTTCGTAAGGTGGCATTCCAATACTGGCATGATAGCTGTTGTTGTAGGAGAATTCAACTAATGGCAAATGCTCGTCCCAACTACCTTCAAAATCTAGTGCACATACCCTTAGCATATCTTCAATAGTCTGAATCGTTCTTTCACTTTGACCGTCTGTCTGCGGATGATACGCGGTACTCATGTTCAGCTTCGTTCCGAGACAATCTTGAAAACTTCTCCAAAATCTTGAGTTAAATCGAGGGTCTCGGTCTGAAACTATGGATACTGGAACTCCGTGTCTTGTCACAATTTCTTTAAGATATAACCGTACCAATTTATCCATTGAGAATCTCTCGTTGATAGGAAGAAAATGCGCCGACTTCGTCAATCTGTCGATAATAACCCAAATAGCATCATGATTCGCCCTGGTCCTTGGTAATCCAACTACGAAATCCATCGCTATATGCTCCCATTTCCATTCTGGAATGTCCAATGGTTGTATCAGTCCACTGGGCCTTTGATGTTCCGCTTTGACTCGCTGGCAAGTATAACACTTACTTACCCATTCTGCAATTTCCTTCTTCATGCTCGGCCACCAGAAGTTTTCTCTTAAGTCTCTGTACATCTTCGTACTCCCGGGATGAATTGAATATCTAGAGTTGTGAGCGTCTCGAAGAATTTCATCTTTCAGCTCGGCTATGTTGGGTATCCATACTCTGGAAGAAAATCTTAATATCCCTTTATCATCCTTTTGACTCCCTATTTCTTCTCCTGTCAAACTGTCTCGTTCATGGCTCATCACTTCTTCCTGGCATCTTCTTATTTTCTCTAATAATTCTGGTTGAAAAGACATTGCACACAATACTTCTGTAGACATACTTGGAATATTAACCTCTATTTCCAGCTTCTCAAATTCCCTGATTAATTCCTCAGATGAAGTTATCATGTTTAACCTTTCTTTTCTGCTCAGAGCGTCGGCCACCACATTTGCTTTGCCTGGATGATAGTTAATAGTACAGTCGTAATCCTTGATTAGTTCTAGCCATCTCCTCTGCCTCATGTTCAATTCCTTCTGAGTAAAGATATATTTTAAACTCTTGTGGTCCGTGTAGATCTCGCACTTCTCCCCATAAAGATAATGCCTCCAAATCTTCAATGCAAATACTATGGCTGCCAATTCCAGATCATGCGTTGGATACTTTTCTTCGTGTGGTTTCAATTGTCTTGAAGCGTAGGCTATCACCTTGTCATGCTGCATCAAAACACATCCCAGTCCTTTGTACGATGCGTCACTATAAATTACAAAATTTCCTTGATCATCTGGCAAGACTAGCACTGGAGAAGATACTAATCTATTCTTTAATTCCTGGAAACTTTCTTCGCATATCTCATCCCATTCAAATTTCTGATTCTTCCTGGTGAGCTTTGTCAATGGCGTAGCTATCTTCGCAAAATCTTGCACGAATCTTCTATAGTAACCTGCCAGTCCCATGAAACTTCTTACTTCCGTTGGTGTTTTTGGCCTCTCCCAGTTGATTACGGCTTCAATCTTTGTTGGATCCACTTCCACTCCTTTATTGCTAATCACGTGCCCAAGAAATCGTACTTCTTTTAACCAAAATTCACACTTGGAAAACTTTGCGTATAACTTCTCATGTCGCAGTATCTCCAGAACTATCCTCAAATGCTCTACATGCTCCTCTTCTGTTTTAGAATAGATCAAGATGTCGTCTATAAACACGATCACGAATTTATCCAAATACTTCTTAAATACTCGATTCATTAGATCCATGAAAGCTGCTGGCGCGTTGGTTAATCCAAATGCCATCACTAGAAACTCATAATGACCATATCTGGTTCTAAATGCAGTCTTCGGAATGTCTTCAGGCTTGATCTTTAGTTGATGATATCCAGATCTTAAATCAATCTTAGAAAACCATACAGCGCCTCTCAATCTTAGAAAACCATACACTGGGTCTTATCACTCCTTTCTCTAAAAGATCTTGCAGCTGAGTTGCCAATTCTTTCATTTCCACTGGTGCCATCCGGTACGGAGCTTTAGAAACTGGTTCTGTTCCGGGTGCTAGATCAATTGCAAACTCAATTTCTCTGTCGGGAGGTAATCCTGGTAGATCGTCTGGAAAGACATCTGAAAATTCGTTGACAATTGGAATCGCTCCTAGTGTTGGAACTTCCTTACTGGTGTCTATCACATGGGCCAAATATGCTTCGCAATTCTGTCGTAATAACTTCTTCACTTGAGCGATCGTTAAGAACTTCTTCTCTTGCTTATTTCCTCGAAATATTACCTTCTTCTTACTATCCAGGGTCTGAAGTCTCACTTTCCTATTCTTACAATCAATTTGGGCGTTATTTTCTGACAACCAATCCATTCCTAAAATAACATCAAATTCTCCCAACTTAAAAGGTATTAAGTCGGCATAGAAATGATGTCCTCCTATCTCAACCTCGCACCTCGGGCACACTCGATCGACAAAAACTTGGTCCTTATTAGCTAACTCTATCGTTAACGCTGGTTCTAACAATTTAACTTCACAATGCAGTTTATCGACAAAACTTTGAGAAATAAATGACCTCGTAGCTCCAGAATCAAATAGAACTTTAACATCGACGGAGTTTACTGGAAGCGTACCTGCAACCACGTCTGAACTCTGAACAGCATCCTTCATAGTCATGTTAAATGTCCTGGCTTTTGGTTGGTCCTTTGTTGGTGGTCCTTCAATCCTTGGCACATTAGCAGTTGGTTCAATTGTCTGGCAGTCCCTGGCAATATGCCCCATCTTTCCACATTTAAAGCACACTGTCCCTGATCTCTGAGCTGTAGCCTGACTTCGACACTCATTAGCATAGTGTCCCTTCTGATTGCACTTATAACACAACACATTAGCCTTACAAATCCCAAAATGCCTTCTACCACAAAATTTGCACTCTGATGCAGGTGGACGATTGGGTCTCTGTTGATTTGAATTCTGAAAACGGTTGCCTTGTCCTCCATTTCCTGATTGTGGTCTCTTGAATCCCACATTCCTATTACCCTGAAATCCTGGCCTTTTGTTGAAATGGCCCTGAAAATTACTTGACTGCTGACCTCCCTCTGAGGTTTCCATTTTCCTTTTCTTCCCATCATTTCCTTTCTGAGACATATCACTCCTACTCTCAATCACCATTGCCTTCTGAACCATTGCCACATATGAAGTCAACTCAAACATGGCCACTCTGTTCTGAATCCAAAACTTCAATCCCTGTTCAAATCTTCTGGCTTTCTTTTCATCTGTATCAACCTGGTCTGGCACGAACCTTGCTAACTCGGTGAACTTAGCCTCGTACTCAGCCACGGTAAGATCACCCTGGGTCAGATTCAAGAACTTAATCTCCATTTGATTCTTCATATACCTCGGGAAATATTTCTCCAGGAACAACTCTGTGAATCTCTCCCAAGTTGTAAACTCACCTCCTTCCAATGCTCGCGTGGATTCCCACCAATAGTTCGCCTCACCCTTCAAAAAGTAGCTTGCAAACTTGGTCTTCTGCTCAGTTCCTGCTCCGACTAATTCAAAAGCCTTTTCCATTTCCTTGAGCCATGCATTGGCTTCCACAGGATCAGCACTTCCCTTGAACTCAGGTGGCTTCACTGCTTGAAACTGCTTAAAAGTCACTGCAGGTGGTGCTGCTCGCTGCTGCTGTTGCTGCTGCGTAAGATGTAACATCTGCTGCTGCATCAGTCCCAACATCTGGATAATCGCTGGATCTGTACGGCTCTCGGTACTACCCTCTCCTGAATTATTCCTTCTCTTTGGTGCCATTATTCTGGTAAGAAACAAGCAATATATATAATAATCTGTCAAGCATTGTGTCAAATATGTAGCAATTCCTTAGCATATTAAAGTTTGCAAACACTATCTCTTCTCAAAATATCATAAACTTGCTACCATATTAACACAAGCGACATGATTATCACATAATCCTGCTTATTATCTCGAGAATAATAACATAAAGAAAATTTACTCCGAATTATCCAAACCTTTTAAATCCTTGCTCGAAATCTTAACTAAACCAACAAAATAACAGGGCAATGACACAAGGCCTAAAGCTAAACGCAAAACAGGAAACCTAAACAACTTAACTATAACCCAGCCCAATATCCTAAATTTAATCCTATAAATGCTAAACTACACGCGCCTATCTTATGTGATCTTCCTATGACTCATCTATGACAATCCTACGCCTGTTTCAGTGACCATAACCTGTAGCTCTGATACCAACCTGTGACGCCCTCCAAACCCGGGGTCTAGATTTGGGGGTCACTCGCCAATAAACTAAAATAAAATAATCACAGCGGAATAATAAAATAAATACGACCCCTTTACCTGCACTGGATCGATCACAGGTTATAGTATGGAACAGGCACTACTACAAATCAAGTGCTATTACAAACCATAGTCTAATTAGTTTTACAGATTATTCAAATTTTATTACAAACCGCTAGACTATCCAAGCGTCCCAAAACAGTCTACCTGGAAACACACCAACTATTCACAAACACACGACTTCTGGTCAAACTTGGAACTTAAGCTTGCTCTGGCCTAACTGAAAGAATCAAGATAAGAAACAAGTATGAGCGAAAGAAATGCTCAGCAAGTAGTAAATAGCTTATGATTTGGAATAACAACAGTATATCTGATGAACAAAACCAACTACAATAATTGAGCAGTATCAAAACTGATATAAATTTGATAATAAACAACATTTGCAATATATTATGTTTTGGGATTGGAATCCTCGAACGACGGTGTGTTGCCGCCGGTGATCAGCCGCGGAGCAACACCGGTATGCCGAAACATATCCAACTAAACAAAAGGTACCCAAGGCACATATTGGCCTAGCAAGGTGTTATATCCTGTATAACACATAGCTCACACTGGACCGCCGCCACGGCCTCTTACGCAACCATCCAACCCATAAAACCATTTTCCGTCAAAGGAGTCGAATCAAATGACATCCTTAACCACATAACTCCCCATTTCTCATGGTCCGGAGTTTTCTCAACAACCAATGGCGAAATAACCAGAACAATTAGTTATTCGCTAGTATCAATTCAAAGCTTCACTGTATAGAGTAAGTTATAGCGAAATGTAAAAATATTTAACTATTCTGAACTTAGAATAGTAGAGAAATTGAAAGAATAAAGTTCAGAGTCAATATTGATTGAATGATAAATGAAGATATAGGTACTTGCATAATATAATTCAAAATAAACGTCACTTGAACAATAAGTGAAGGGATACTTGCCTGGTATGCTCAATAATCTCTTACTTTAACTCTGTTTCTATCTGCTGGCTACTATCTCCGTCTAACACTTGACTGCGCTCCTTGCTACTTGATTCTATAAACAAAAGGACTATCTTAATTGACAGATCTAAACTCAATCGACGTAACTATACGTCTTGACATCTACCCGATCGTTTATAACTAGCATGGCATTTTAAAATTATAACAGATAGCATGTATATCACGTAACACGTAATCATGGCATTTATATAACACGTACTCACATATTTTATGTAACACATAAGTCAAATCATTAAGGGGTACGTCTCAGTGCGTTCAGAATGAAAATCAGTTCAATATTAACATTTATCGATCAAATACCGACTTAAACTGATACACAAATCAAATGACATTGCAATACAAAAGAAATTAGGTCTCAAAAGTATTTTTATTAAAAGCGCAATATTTTTCTGAATCTGTACGCGTTCGTTTCGTATTAAACGGACAAACGGTTGATTTATTATGAATAAAATAAGAAATAAATAGAATTAAATCAATTAATAATAATATTAATTGATTTTTAAATACCAAAATATAATTTTTAAAACCTTAAAATAAAATTTCAGAAATTATTTGAATTAATTATAAATAATTTACATTTATTTATCTATATAAAAATAAAATTAATTGATTAATCGATTTTTAATCAATTAATTAAATTCATAAATAATTAACTAAAATAAACTATAAATAATTGAATCAAATTGTATTCTTGAAAATAATTAAAGAAAATAATTTTAGTAATTTAAAATAATTAAGAAAATAAATTTTAGCATTTAAGTAATTATTAATTGATTTTTGAAAACAATTTAAATGATTTTTAAAAGTAAGAAAATGAATTTTGAAATAAAAGTAAAAATAAATTAACAGAAACAAGTTTTTGGATTTGCATTTGGGAGAAATCAGATTGAACTTGGGTCATGTTTTGAAAAAAAACGGGTCGTCAAGAACGAATCCGGGTCGTTCAAGAACGACCCGCCGGCGTTTAACCAAGCCCAGAATCCGGCCGCCGGGAAAAATTCCGGCCGGTGCCATATCTGCTCGAGACATCACGGGTTCAGCCTGGATTTGATGCTAATCAATTTCTGCACACTACGACTGCTCAATTACAGCTTCAACTGGCAGGCACGACTCCGGGAAGTCAATCGCCGGACGAGTTGCCATTAAAACCGGCGAAACTCGGAGCTTTTCCGGCGAAAAACGATCCCCTTTAATTCTTAACCAAATTTAACAAACAATATCTCAAAACAATGCTGAGAATCATACAAACACATTCCTATATTCAAAATCAACAGCAAATACACGAATCAGAAAGCCCTAATTTTCGAATAAAACCCTAAAATTACGATTTTCCAAATCACTAGTCGTTTGAATGATTTGAGGGCATAAACAGAAAGAACATGAAAATCTGAACATTTTGGTTACTCATACTTCAAATTCTGAAGTCTGCATCACCCTCAAATTTGGGTTTGATTCTCAGAAATCTTCAAGAACACCAAGAACACATATTCAAGAAATTTTCAGAAATTAAAACCTTAATTTCTATATGATATCGAACTCTATTTTTGAAGTATAATATACCAAATCGACCAGAAAAATATGCTCTACAACATGGAAGCATTAAATCACATCAACAACATCAAGAACAAAAATTCATAATTTAATTATCAAATAATTCGAATATAAATAATTAAATAAGAAAATTACTGTGATTTCTGGGCAGAAACTGATGATTGATTCAGAAAGAAGATTTCGAGAGCTTCGTTTTGATATGCTGCACGCCCGAATCGGAGTTCGATAACGCCTTCGTTCGTGTGTTTGATTCTCGGGAACGTTTCGGTTTTCTCGGGTTTTTCTCTGTATTTACGGTGTTTTAACTGGTTGCAAATGAAAAACGGAATAAACGAAATAAGAAATAGGCTATTTATATTTATGGAATATTGGATCGTTCTGGATCGTTTTGGATCATTTTGGATCATTAAATTAGTTGCTTAGCCGCTAAGTAACTGCAATAACGATCCGATTCAATACCAAAATTGGATAATTATCAAAACCGGGCTTTTTATAAAACACCATATACGAAAATAACGTAAAAATATCCCGTCTTTCGAGATTACGGGTTTTATTGATTACCGAAATAACTATCGTATCGAAAATATTGCGCCGGGCCGCGCACGGGTCAAACCGTAATCCGGATCGAAAAAGTCAAAACACGGAAAATGTCCGGAATTACCAGATTAGGTTAGGAAGGAGTTTTCGGAAGAGTTTCGGGTTGTAAAAACGCAAAACGGTTGAAGTTTGGAAGATTCCCGGCTTTATAAAATAATTTTATAATTATTCTGAAAATAATTAATAATTCATAAATCATTATAAAATCATATAACACTCCAAAAATTACCAGAAAAATACCACAATTATCTATATTTTATTCTGGACATATAAAAATTCAAATATTCAAATAATGTCACATATAACATTCAGATATCTATTCTACTTTTCAGATAATTTACCAAAAATTCACATAAAATCACATAAACAATTCCAAATAATAATAATAAT
Organism: Apium graveolens; assembly: GCF_009905375.1. Lineage (NCBI taxonomy): Eukaryota > Viridiplantae > Streptophyta > Magnoliopsida > Apiales > Apiaceae > Apium > Apium graveolens. Next base: position 192,113,508 of record NC_133657.1, read on the forward strand.
ATTTGAAAATATATGGGATATTACACGCACGGCCTGCACACATTAAGAAGATGGTTTATATTTCATAATTAATTTAGTAATTCAATAAGAAGCAAAAGAATAATGCATATCGGTAAAAGACTTTAATTTAATTTAGTATATTTAATAAGAATAAGAAGTAAAAGAATAATTAATTTAGTATATTTCACCACCTGATATAAGACTTTGTAAAAGGAACCCGTGTTGGCCGTAATTTGACTATTATAAAGTTACACGATATAAAATCTAATTTTTTATTAAAAAAATTATACACCTCTAAAATTAGTAGATAACATTATCCGTACGGTTGTATCATTTAAAAATAATCTAAATAGTATAATAACGAAGGCAACACTAAATAACCTATTGCAATACTGTAGAGCAAATGCAACGCTTTAAAATTTCATGTGAGCTGCCACATCAGCATGTGGGTCCCACAGGTGGGTCATCCTTTTGCCACGTCAGCATGCCATGTCATCATGTGGGACCCACAGGTGGGACCCACTGGTGCCATGTCAGCATGCCACGTCAGCATGTCGCATCCGCATGCCACCTCAGTTTTTTTGTCCATGTCGGTATTTATTAAATTAAAAAATTGTTCCCTATGTGCACTTATGGGATAGTGATCACGGCAGATGGACTACGGGTGAAAGGTTGGCTAGACTTGAAGATTTTATGGGGTGCCTTTGTCAACAAATGAGATTCCTATATCGAATCAAGTTTAGGTTCTAGGGAGGGATTTGATGTATTCAAGACCACGATTGATGATCTTGTGAGGGTTATGAAGGAGGGTTATTGTAATATACATGATTTTTAGATAATAATAATAATAATAATAATAATAATAATAATAATAATAATAATAATAATAATAATAATAATAATAATAATAATAATAGGTGATGAACTTGATTTAAGTTAGAATAAAAATTATAAGAGAAATTGTTTGAGTTAATAATAATTAGATTAGAAAAAGGAGTCTTTGTAAAATTATAAATATCGGGCACCCCTATTAAAACAAACGTCTTGCATTATTTGTGTTAAAACCCTAGTATTAGAGGCTTCTAAAAGAAAGGGAGAAACAGATGAGAGGAGGAGCCGTGGTGGTGTAGTTTAACAAATTATGTGGTTCAATTTTTATATGTAATTGTTTCATGTGCACCAATATTATACTATCATGGTTGAGGTGAATTGTGATGTGTAATGATAGCTCACGTGCGTATTGCTGAGTCCAGGAATCAAGTTTTGATTTTTTTTTCTTTTATATCACATGCCTACCATGTATGCTTTAGTTCGTGACTATTAGTAATTTATTTTGATTATCAATTTATGATAAGATTTTATTATTGCATGTATTTCACTTAAGAAAATTCATGTGCTAATTTCCTGTTTGGTATAGTTCAGGATCAAGTCAAGCTCTACTCTGTTTTAAATACATCCATCATATATAATTAATTGATTTGTAAAATTTTTAACTCATCTAGTTAATTTATTCCTGTACTTTAATTTTGAATCATAAATCTAATTTTAGACATTAACTATAATTAATTATATAATTATTGATTTATTTTAATTGTGATTAAATGTGTATTATAATAATATTTAAATATCACTGTTTATAGACTTAATTTGCCACTCACTGCCATGTTATTCAGGAAGTCTGAATGTATAATAATTGACTAAAGTTGTGTTGTATGTCCTGTACAAATGATAAGTTTTATTAATTTTAGATTTATATTCAATAACTAATTGTATATACTAGATAGGAAGGTGGTTGTTTTGATGTTATTAGTCTTCGGTGAATAAATATTATTGATGGGGAAATTTAAGTCTTGTTGTCTCAGGTTTGTATGCATGTTAGTCTAATTGATTAGTTTAAATGTGTACACTGTTGGACAAGAGAATAAATTAAAGTATAACAATAGGTAATCAGTAACTATACGAAATAATAAATATTAATAATAATTTATAATTTTGTATTTAGATCGCGGGTTGGGAATTTAGCGGCGCGTTTGCGGATCACGTTAGAATTAGAGTTTGCGATATTTGAGGTACAGATTTTGTCCCCTTTTTATTGAGTACTCCTCTTCTTAGAAATTAAATATCTCCGATTTGTTGAATTTTGTATATATTCGCTTCGTTAATATTGTTTGGTTATTTTGACTTTCAAAAATTGTTTTAAAAATTGATTTTGAAAATTTTAAATATCTGTTATGCGGTTTTCAAAAATTATTACTGAATTATTGTGTGAGATGATTTTAAATTCTGCGAGAATTATTTTATTTGGACCCTTAGTGTGATTTAGGGTATACCGAGTTAACCAGCTGTAGGGGTACTACAGCCATGTCATTGCGGCACCAGTGACATGACACTTCCGTGACAGTGTAATTGGTCACGACGTATCCTTCTGTTAGCTCTTGGGAGGAGTTTTTGCGCATTTGATATTTGTTCAAGATACGTGGGTGCACCCAGAGTTTGATTTGTAATTTGATTTATGGTGGCGTTTTATATGTCGTACACGTTAACCATTCTGTTGCACACATTAGGTACCCTACGATGTGTGTATTTGTATATGTTATGATCTCGGTATAAAATATCCTAAACCTCGTTGCTTCATTCTTACTTATTTTTAAAATTGTTGTTTTATTATAAATTGCTGATTATTTATCTCTGATCTCTAGTTTTGTAAATTGTATTCCAAATCCGTACAGGGCGTTCGGCTCATGCCGAATTCTTTTTCTGGCAGGTGCTTAGGGGGATCTGGGACTGTGTGATGGAGAACTTCCCTTTATTTCGTTCTTAGGATTTCAGACTCTATTATTATTTAGACTTAATTATTTATTAGAGATTTTGGAATTTATATTATTGGTTTGAAATGTTCAGAGATTTAATTTATTATTTTGAAGATTTTAGACGGTTTAATTTTTGTTTAGAAATATATTAGTGCTCTGTTTGCAGGTTTTAGGATTTTAAGTAATATTTCCCTTCTATTTTAAGGAGGTGTTACAGAGATTGTATCAGAGCTTAGGTTCTTTCTTGTAGAAAACCTACTTAGGTTGACCTGTGAGTTTGGGTAGACGATAGGATGGGTTTTCCATTTAATTTTATTTCATTCTGCTCCTTATCATTTAATTCTGCTTCATCATTCTAAAATTTGTTTATAACTGCTTCATCATATTTATTCTCGTAATGTTCACCTGTTCGCTATCTTATATTGTAGATGCCTCCTAGAAGTGATCATTTTCATATTGACCCCGCTCAGCTTATTGAGATGATAGGGCAAGCAGTGGCTCAGGCTATATAGCAGGCTTTGGCAAACCAAGGAAATCAGAATGGTGAGGGAAATCAGAATGGAGAAGGAAATCAGAATGGAGAGGGAAATCATAATGGACATGCAAATCAGAATGGCAATGGGAATCAGAATCAGAATGGTCAGGGCCATCAGCTGGAGTCGTTTGTATGGTTGGAGAGGTTTGTGAAGCAGAAACCAGACTCTTTTAGTGCATCACCGACTCCTGTTGATGCTAAAAAATGAATTGTTCATCTCGAAAAGATTTTTGATGCACTGGGTTGTGATGAGATTCAGAAGGTCAACTTAGCTGTGTATAAGTTAGAGGGGGATGCTCAGAGGTGGTGGAGAGGAGTGAAAGCTACTAAAAGGGAGATGTATGCGGAGGCTTTGGAATGGAAGGGATTTAAGGAAGTATTCTATGAGCAGTACTTCTCAAATGCTGATAGGGAGGCTTATTTGAGGGAGTTTCATTCTATTGTGTGATACCATGATGAGAGCATTACTGATTATATGGCAAAGTTTATAGGGTTGGCTGGATTTGCTGGGACATGTGCAGGGACTGCTGCACAGCAGGCTGATAAATTTAAATGGGGTTTGAAGTCTTATCGGAGAGGTTCCATAATTTCTTTTAAATTTGATAATGTGGTAGAGGTTGCTGATGCAGCAAAGGATGTTGAGAAGGAGCGCATAGATTTCTGGACATCAAGGTCTAACAGTGGTAGTAAGAGGGCTAGGGATGATCAGGGTTTTGTACAGGATAGACAATGGTGTGGAGGTCAGAGTGGTCAGCAGGGACAGTGGCGCGGACAAAATCAAAATAGGGGTGGTCAGTCATTTCATGGCCGAAATCAGTATGTTGGTCAGAATCAGAATCAGCAGTTTCAGCGACAGAAGCAGCCTAGGTAGTGGCGGAATCGTCAACAAGGGCGGAGCCGTTACTCAGTATATGGGGGAACCCCAATATGATTCCAGTTGCTCCTTGTGCTCCATGTGGTGGACATCATCTAGGTAGAGCTTGTTACAGACAGACTGGGGCTTGTTTCTTGTGTGGTAGCATATCCCGTAGGGCAAAGGATTGCACACTGTCACACAACCCTGGTGGAAGAGGAGCTTGCGGTGGTTGTGGCAGTGGCAGTGAAAGTTAGCAGAATCCTACAGCCATAGTGTTTGCATTGACGGCAAATCAGGAAGCAGCTAATTCAGGTACCGTTTTAAGAACACTTCTTGCTGGTAGACGTGATGCTTATGTGTTATTTGAGACTGTTCCACCCATTCTGTTGTGTCTTTATCATTTGTTCGTCATCTTGGCATTGAAACTTCATTATTATATCCTCATATATCTATTGCTACCCCGATGGGGAATTCTGTTATTATATCTTATATATATCCAGAGTGTCCAATAGTTGTTGGAGATAGAAATTATAAGGTTAACTTGCTTCCGATGGAGATGCGTGACTTTGATGTTATCTTGGGTATGGATTGGTTGAGTGAACATCGTGCCACAATTGATTGTCAAGGAAAAAGGGTGATCTTTGGGGATGTAGATAAACCAGAATTTGTATAGCAAGGGTCTCAGCCGAAGGGGGATGTTAAGTTAATTTCTGCTCTAAAGGCGAGTAAATTGTTGTCTAAGGGTTGTGATGGCTACCTTGCTTTCGTGAAGGATACATAGAAGGATGAACCTTGCATCGATGATTATCCAGTTTTGAGGGAGTACGAAGATGTGTTCCCCGATGAGCTACCAGGTTTGCCACCACATAGAGAGGTGGAGTTTAATATTGAACTAGTTCCAGGTGCTGAGCCTATTTCCAAGGCGCCTTACCGTATGGCTCCACTTGAGTTACGAAAATTGGAGGAGTAGCTACAAGAGTTGTTAGATAGGGGATTTATTAGGCCAAGTGTGTCTCCGTGGGGCGCTCCTGTATTGTTTGTGAAGAAGAAGGATGGTTCTATGAGATTGTGTATTCACTATAGGGAGTTGAATAAGGTGACTGTCAGAAACAGGTATCCTTTGCCATGTATTGATGACTTGTTTGATCAGTTGCAAGGGGCGAAGTACTTTTTGAAGATAGATGTGAGATCTGGGTACCATCAGTTACGAGTAAGAGAAGAGGATATTCTGAAGACTGCATTTTGCACTCGTTATGGTCATTATGAGTTTCTCGTGATGTCCTTTGGATTGACGAATGCACCAGCGGTATTTACGGATTTGATGAATCGGGTCTTTCATGATTATCTGGATAAATTCGTGGTGGTCTTTATCGATGATATGTTGATATACTCTAGGAGAAGAAAGGAGCATGAGGAGCATTCACGTACTGTGCTTAAAATTTTGAGGGAAAAGAAGTTGTTTGCAAAATTTTCCAAGTGTGAGTTCTGGTTGGAGGAAGTGGCATTCTTAGGGCATATCGTGTCTGGTAGGGGCGTTGAGTTGGATCCTGCGAAAGTCGAGGCTATTACAAATTGACCCAGACCTAGCAATGTGATGGAGGTGAGGAGTTTCTTGGGTTTGAAAGGTTACTACAGGCGTTTTGTGGAAGGTTTCTCTTCAATAGCTTTGACATTGAATCAGCTAATGAGGAAGGGAATTAAGTTCGAGTGGAATGATGATCGTGAGAAGAGCTTTCAGGAGTTGAAGAAGAGATTGGTGTCTGCTCCAATAATTGTGTTGCCATCAGGGAGTGGAGGTTTTCAGGTTTATAGTGATGCTACTAAGAGAGGATTGGGGTGTGTTCTTATGCATCATGGAAAAGGGATTTCTTACGCCTCTAGGCAACTTAAACCTAATGAGGTGAACTATCCTACCCATGACTTGGAGTTAGCGGCTATGGTATTTGCTTTGAAGATCTGGAGACACTATCTTTATGGAGAGACTTGTGACATCTTTACTGATCACAAGAGTCTCAAATACATCTTTACTCAGAAAGAGCTTAATATGAGGCAGCGGAGGTTGCTTGAACTTCTTAAGGATTATGATGCAAATATTCAGTACCATCCAAGGAAGGCGAATGTAGTGTAAGACGCTCTTAGTAGGAAGAACTTGGGGAGTGTTGCATCTCTCATTACTCAGCCACACCTTATTACAGATTTGGAGCGCTTGGGTGTTGAGTTGTATGTTAGATTATCAAATGGTAGCATTGCAAATTTAAAAGTGGAACCAAATCTTGTTGCAAGGGTTAAGGAAGCTCAGAAGAATGATACAGGTTTGGAAGCGATAAGAACTGAGGTCGTAGGTGGCAAGCAAAACATTTTTGTGTTCATGATGAGGGTGTGATATGGTTGGGTAGTAAATTGTGCGTGCCCATTTATCGAGATTGGCTTCAATTCCTCTCTTGGAGACCATCAATCCCAAAAACTTTCCAGATCCCACTCTGAAAGTACACTTTGCAGGATTTAGCATCATTTTGTGGTATCTCAGGACCTCAAAAGCTTCCCTCAAATGGGTTATATGGCCAGTCTTTACTAGACTCTTGACTACCATGTCATCGACATAAACTTCCATGGTCTTAGTAATAAGATCCTTGAAAATCTTATTTACCAACCTTTGATAGGTGGCTCTGGCATTCTTGAGACCAAATGCCATAACAAGATAACAATAAACAGCAAAGTCAATGATAAATGATACCTTTGGGATGTCCTTCTTGTGCATCTTGATCTTATTGTATCCACTAAATCCATCCATGAAGCTCAGCATCTCATGTCCAGCATTAGCATCTATTAATGTATCTGTCCTTGGCAATGAGAAACAGTCCTTGGGGCATGCATCATTCAAATCGGGAAAATCCACACACATCCTCCATTTTTCATTAGCCTTCTTCACCATCATAGGGTTTGCTAACCATTTCAGAAATTGTATCTCCTCAATGAAACCAACCTCTAAGAGTTTCTCTACTTCTTGTTTAATAGCTTCTTGCCTCTCTGGAACAAAGCTTATTTTCTTCTGCTTCACAGTCTTTCAATTTGTATCCACATTCAGCTTGTGAGTGATCAGTTCCGGGTCTATGGCTGACATATCAGCTGCCGACCATGCAAACACATCACTATTTTCTTGCAAAAATTTTAGCCAATTTTCTTGAGAAAATTTTACAAAATCAAAATAGTTTAAAAAAAAGAAACGAAAAAGAAGTGAAAAGAAAAAAAATCAAAATAATTTTTACAAGTAACGAAAAGAAACGAATAGAAAAAATAGTGAAAAGAAACGGGTGTGTTATGTTTGTATATATATACAAGTATATACATACAAACAAAGGAGATAGAAGAGATGAATAGAGAGAAGAGAAGAAGAGATGAATATAGAGGAGAGAAGAAGAGACTTACCGGAGATGAAGTCGATCCGCCGGAGATGGAGATGATTCCCCGAAGACGAGAAGAAGAGACAGAGAGGAAACCACTGTGTCGTGGCATAAGTGTATACCTGTGTTTCAAACAAAAAGTGTATGTATATGTCTAAAAACCCTTTTTTTTGAATCGGGTACGGGTTTTGGGCCGATTTCGGGCTGGGTTCCGGGTCGGATTCAGGTAAAAACCCATGGACGACTTTTTCACAAGTCGCTGCGTGACTTTTTTAGCCATGTTGACTCATCGACTAGTCGGCGACTAGTCGATGACTAGTCGACGATGTGACAATAGTGGTTCCTATATACTTTATAAAGAAGAAATTGTTTACATTCTTTGAGCAGTTTGCTCCATTTTCAAGTAATAAAATGAGATGGAGCAACTCAAGTCTTTGTTTTGGTTGTAATGTTGTGAACCCTGTCACTTTACGCTAATGATAAATTTTAAAGTTTGATTGATTGTTTCCTTCTGTTGAGAAATACTTTAAAGTCTTGTTAATAATTTATGATGAATATCGGCTTTCACCCTATCTTGAACCTTGATTTTTAAAAGCCCAAGCCTTTCTTCATAACCATTATATAGTCAAAGATAAAGAACTGCCACCAAGAAAATTTAAAAGTAGAATGCCTCAGATTTTACTATTGCTAATGTTATTAAAGTTCGAGAACTGTTATATAGTTACTTGCTGAGCTTTTGTGCTCATTCATTTGCTTTAATCTAACCATGAGAGTTAAGCAAGAAGATGGCAAGACTTAGGCGCACCGCACGCAAGAGCGTTCCTGGCGGTCCCTACCGTGTCGCGGGTTTCCAGATGCCAGAGCAGGTATCAGTGTTTGTGTGTATGTGAGCAAGCGTATTAGTTGGAAGGACTGTATAAGTTAGACCAGATACAGTGGGTTATCTTTCGGTTCCATTTTATTTTGGGTTGTAATATATTTATTCTGGTTGTTAGTTGTAATCTTGTCTCATACTTACACCTGTGTAGATCTTGTTAGTATTTAATCGGGGTTTATTTTATCTGTTGTTTTTATATTAATTTAATGGTGTGTGGGTCCTCATTTCCTAACCCCGAGATTGAGGGTGTCACATATACAATGTTATGAAAAAGAACGTACAAATTCAACATAAAAATATTTGGTTATATAATCTAAAAAGTAAGCGAGCCAATATCTTGGCCCATAATTTTCTTCACATAGGACTCACTTATACCATGTAAATCTTTAGATGAGTTAAACCCTTCTCGTTAGACCAGTTTATCTTAAAGTAGAATCAATCGACATATTAAAAGGCCCGAGTGGAGTGAATTGAAAAAAGAACAAATCATATCCCATCATATTTGGAGTGATGAGGTTGATTCTGATTTTGATGATGACACTTCTATGAATTCTCACCGATTTTCCTTGTCGTAGTGGACGGAAAAAATTATCTCTCGGTCCGTAGCGAGTGGCGGCTGATATCTCACCCTCCCTCGCTCTTATGAGCACAGTTGTTGGATAACTCTTTCGTCCAAGTTCCTAGTGTATATATTTTGAGCTCGATAAGTGTTATAGAATATAATATATGTATAGAATAGTATAATTGTTGTTGAGTCGAACCATATCCGACATAAAAATGCTTAGTTTAAGTTAAATATTATAACCTTAATAATTAGATTGAAAATTGAATTCTTTATATGTTATATGTAATTTGGTATCTTAAAAATAATAGCAGGGATATTGTTGATGTTATTTAGTATATTTGATAATTTGAAAGATAAATGGTCATCTAAAGATGTAGAAGAACACTTCAAAATGTTTAATTATAAAATTGTAAAATGATAATATTGAGAAATTTTAAAAGATTTCACTTTTGGTTAATTATCTATTTGACTTCCTATTTATATATAAATAATTAAGAGGGGCATTTTTAGGGTAAAGTCAAAGGACAGTGCCTTAGACACATGGAAGTATCAAGTATGGAATACAAATACAAAATAATGTTTTATAGTTGTTTTCATGTTTGAGGGGATGTGAATGATTTTGAGATGTGTAGTGCACATTCATTATATTTATCATAGCATCTAATTATGCTATTTCTTTAAAGACTATTATTTAATTTTTGTCTTTTCCTTTTTTATAATGAAGATGCAGTAGACTATATGATAATAGACCATTTTTTGAAACAAACGCCTATCTATGTCTGGGATCAGCATGCAATATAATCAAATGCTTATTTTATTAGGCCTCAATGCATTTCATTTCTACCTGAAAGGCAAAAGTTCAAAATTTTCTATTGTCTTATCCTTTTCCTTTCAGACTGATTAAAAATAGAATTTTTGAGTCACATTCTAGGCTTCGGTTCATGACAATTTATTGTATTTTATACATTCAATAATTCTATGACGAGATTAGTATATGCATAAATTTGGTACTAGTTTGATACAAACATGAATCAGAACTTGTTTCAATTACTTTAAATTTAGTAACTTTAGTAGGTCTTGATCGATATGACAATCTTAATTATGTTTGTGAGTAGGTAGTTGTTTAACCGTAGAAAGAGAGGAATCATATAAATTTAAAAAGTTATATCGATTTAGCTTTGTATTGCAATTTGCAACCAATTATATTTGAAAATGTTATTAAATTTGATTTCTTAAATAAAATATCTATTGAACTTAAAATCTTTCCCTCCCCCAACCCTTATTCACACAAGCAAGGTGTTTGTGGAATAAGATGTTGGGGTTAAACCCAATATGCAGTATGGGTTTGATGATACAAGACATATTTGGATTGAGTAATAATTGTATGTGTTGACAATTATTATACTGAGATTGGGCCCTTGAGATGAGCTTGTCCCTTATCTGGGCTTAATATTCTTTTCAAATTCTTCTGATTTTTGGGCCAAAATGGGCTTTTTCCAGGCCCATTTGCTGGTTTGGAGGCTATATAAGAGTGAGGTGAGAGTGTGATTTCACTCACACTTCATATTTCACTCTTCTTCATTTCTCTAAATTTTCTCTCCTCTAAAGCACTCTCAAATACTCCTCTCCCCCTAAAAACTTTCCAGCCATCTTTTTAGCCCCTTTTTCGACCTTCTGCTCCTTCCAATGCTTTTAAGCTTTCTTCTACCTCCATCAATGGCAGACAAGAGTTCTGAGAGAGCGGCTATGATTGCCTCTACTTCAAAACGAGGTAACGATATCGAAATTCGCTCTTCTTACATGTCTTTACTAGATATGATTAACATTAGGGGGGATGAATATCCTTCCAATGCACATCTAGATTCATTTGATTATTGTAATATATGGCACAATATAGATTTCGATAAAATGAACGCACTTTATAATGTTCGTCCCCCTCTTAGGCTAGTTCCTGTTAGTGGTGGTGATTGTACTTGCCACTGAAAGCCCGATACTCATTTCATTTATACAGACGCTCTTAATGCCGGGCTTAATTAGGTTTCTTTTCCACGATTTCATTCTCCATTTACTAGCAGACTTGCAAATTAACCCCTATCAGCTTTCTCCAAATGCTTGGAGAAACATTTTATGCTTTATGGTCTCGTGTCTTAGGGGAGGATTTTAGTTGTCAGTAGCAGTTTTTAGGAAAATATTTCAGTGTTATAACACTTCTCAGAGTATTTGTGGTTGGGTCTACGTTAAACAAAGGCCCAAGTGTAAACACATATTTAATAGTGCTTCTATTCCCGACAATAACCAACACTAGATGAGTAGTTTTATCGGGTTAAGGTAGGAGAATGGGGACTGGGGAACCCTTTTCAGATCTTCCTTCGAGAAGTTTAGTGATGGTAGCCTCAAATCCATTCACCTAACCCCCGAGGAGACTATTATTTATAATGAGCTCATTCCGGATGATGGTGCCACTCCTAGCTGGACTCTATTAGAGGAGATTTCCCTTATCCAAGTGGGGCTCTCCTCAGTTTCTCCCCATGGTATTTTTCTTCCCTTCTTATTTTTACTTTCTTTCATGTATTATTGACGCCACTTATTTTTGTTTTTCTCTTATTTTTGCAGCTGCTAAGGAAATCAACCATGATAATGTGCCCGTCATTGAAGAAACCGCGAGGATGAAGAAGGCTCGGCTTGCGGGATTGGACACTCGGGGAAGGCTACGGAGCCTAGCTTTTTAAGGATGCACAAGGAGCCTATGGTGGAGGCTTCTTCTAGGGGAACTGAAACTCCAACTTCTCTCACTACTGCTGTGGCTCCTGTTTCTGTTGCCACTGGTGCCTTCCAGCCTCTCTGGGGATTCCTTCGTGGGGACACTGTGGTTGGATCCACAAATCATGCATGAGATTGGTACTTACTTCACTTATGTTGTGGTTGCCCCAGCCTTGGAGAGGGTGAAGCTCATCGGTGCTCAGTCCTTGGCTTCGATATGACCCTCTCTTAAAATTTTACTCTCTTTTTACTTGTAACATTCACTTGCCTTATATCTTTATTTATTATTTCAATTTAGTCTGATACTTATTTCCAAGCTGCTGCGAGGCAAGCTGAATCATGGAAGAGGGCCTTAGACAAGGCTGATAATGCCCTTAGGAAGCAGCAGAGGAAGTACGCTTCTTTGGAGAGGAAGTTGAAACGTAAGGATGAGGAGCTTGAAGAATCTAATGCTGAGCTAGTCGTGCTGAGGGCTGAGAAGGACAGGGCGATCGATAATTATTTGGACTCGGAGGAGTTCACTCAGTCTATGAGGGTGGGGGATGACTCAGTATTCCATGGGTTTTTTAGGACTGGCTAGGACACGGCCCTTGTGACGACTGAGAATTTTGCGACGTAATTAAGTGAATAAAGTGAGATTTATGTGAAGTGATTATATGATTAAGTGTTGATTAATTTTCTTTACTGTATATTAGAATCTAAGAGCGTAAATAGAAGCGTTCCAATTTAAAAAGTCAGCTTAGGAGTTAAGCTGTGTTGTCGGGCCGTCAGGTAGAACGGAACCCATCCTAAAAAGGGGTTAAGATATTTAAAATGTGAACTATGTGTTATTATGTGAAATAAGATGTTTAAGTAAAGTATTTCGTCCTAGTGACGTGTCGGTCGATATCGAGAAGCGTAATCGAAATACTGAGCGTCGGGCCGTCAGGTAGAACGTGACCTGGAACGCGTAAAAAGGAATAATATTAAAGAAGGATAATTTCTATGATCAGACATGAGTAGAGATGTGTTCTTATGTGTGCTTACTTGTCTGTATGCATGATTACGTGATCTGTTGACATTTTTATGGATTTAAGGGAATTATTTGATTTAAATAAAGATTTATTTAACCTTCGCGCATTTTTATAAAATTATTGGAGTAAGATAAAGGCATGAGAATTGTTCTGGTATCTTCATAATAGTCCTAGAGACTTTCTAAAAATGATGAGCGGATTTATTTGGTGGTCATTGCATTTTAAATTGATTTTTATGTGAAAAATGTTATTATTAAAGCGAACTTGCGAAAATCATATAAAATCAACCGTACCCTCAAAATCTTATTATGAGTAATGGTTGGAAAGCTAATTTCGAGATCTACGTTTTAAAATTATCAATCGATATAATTTTCAACTTTCTGAGAGAGATATATTTATTATTCCACCAATATTCTATGGGAGTAAAAAGAGAAAGGAAAATCAATTTAAAAAGGGAATTAGCAAAGTACTAAATTGCCCTTGTCCTTATCATTTATAAACTCATCATCCCCCTTCCTTTTCTTTCTTTCTCCCGTGAACACCATTCTCTCTTTCTCTGTTTCTTCCTCTCTCTCTCTCTCTCTCTCTCTCTCTCTCGATTACTCTCTCTCTCTCTCTCTCGGCTCTCTTTTCTCTCTTGGTATACTACTTGTTCCTTTGATAAATCTCACCAATCCTTCTCAAAATCTCTTGATAAACATATATATGTAGGTATTAGAGTGTGCATGTGTGTATATCCACTTGCATGTAGATGTGTAAGCTTGGTGTGTGTGTGTTTGTGTGTGTTTACCCGAGAGCTTCTCGCATTCTTGATGTTCTTGATGATATCATCTTGTTTAAGCATGATTCTTTGCAAATGATTGGTATATGAGTATGTGCATGTGTGTGTTCATGCTTTAATGCATGTATATGTATGTATATATGTTCCAGTATATGCTTAAGGAAGTGATCTTATGTTTGAAAAATGATTTTTAAAGCTAAATGGGTCTTGCATGTGCCTTGTGTGTGCATAATCGGATGTTTTAAGGTTGGAATCCTCGAAATGTGGCACCATCGAGAAACCACCGCCACCGGTGATGAACTACGGTGAACCGGTGGTACGGGCTGATCACCCGTATTATAATGAAATGAAAAGATAGAGTGATCCAATAAAGGGTTCTATATTGATTATTTGAAATGGAACTGAAACTTCCTGTTCAGTAATTGATTCTTGAAAATGAAAAATGGTTTATATATTTCTTTAGAAAGAGTTGATTGTGATATTGTGAAGCTTAAGGCTCGTGAACCCTGATTTTAATCTGTTGATCATATAATTGGTTTCATATAGTGAAATATTGTTGCTTTCATTTCTGAAAGATCTTTTCTGATCCTTTAATGATTTGTGATGAATGTCGGCTTTCACCTGCTTCGAGCCTTGTTCCTTGAAAGACCCATATTTTTCCTTCATAACCCTTCCTTAACCCAAAATATGGAAATCTGCCACCTAGAGCAAATAAAGTAGAATGCCCTGAGATTAAAGTATATTGTGGATCTTATATCATAGAACTGCTTTATAGTTACTTGCTGAGTTTTATACTCATATGTTTTATTTTAATCTAACCATGGCAGTTAAGAAAGAAGATGGTCAGGCTTAGGCGCACTGCTCGTAAGAGCGTACCTGGTAGTCCCTATCGTGTTGAGGGCTTCCGTTTGCCTGAACAGGTAGTGGTATTTCTGAGTGAGCAAGCGCTTAGAAGGAGAATTGTAAAGATACAATGGGTTATCTGTCGGTTCCAAGCCGGGATCGACTATGTATATTTAAAATTATTTTGGGGTTGTAAGTTATATTTTATGATTGGTAGTTGTAATCTTGTCTCATACTTTATCCTGTTTAATCCTGTTAGTAGTTATCGGGGTTTATGCTTATGTAAATATTAGATTAAAGGTGTGTGGGTCCTCATTTCCTAACCCCGAGATTGAGGGCGTCACAACCCTTGGAACCGTGAACGAGGCTTGTCCTGATATTAACCCTGCGGACTATGTCTGTCCTGACGATGAGGCTTTACTACAGAGGTTTCGCACTCGAGTGGTTGTCTCGAACCGTGGTCCTCAGGACCCGCTTCTTCCTCCTCCCGAGTCATCTTCTCGGCCTTCAGCAGATCATAGCTCTTCTTCTTCCAAGACCACTGAGACATCCAACGATAGTGGCAGAGATGATGATATGGCTACCGAGGGGACCTCCGCTCCTTAGAGCTTTGCTAGCCCTGTTTGGCTTATTTATTTTACGTTGTCTTTCAAACTATCTTTGTTTATCGAACTTTGTATTACACATTCGAATCTGGCTTATTTATCAAACCTTGTGCTTTTATCTCATGCACTTAGTTTACTTGTTATGCCATACAGATTTTAAACATATTTCAGAAACTTTCTAAATTTCATAAACTTTTGGAACTCATCCCTTACACAAGTCTTAATAAACCTCAAACTTTAAAGAGTAGCCCTATAAAACTAAAACATGAAATCCTAAGCAAGCAAAGCTCCAAGGTGCTTTTCAACCTACTTATCATCTTGGCAGGTGAGAATCGTGCTCAATCATTTTACACATAGTAAATCTTCAGGTTTTGTGCTTGCCAAGTTCTCGGGATTTCAAAACCATCCATAGTCTCTAACTTGAAGGTTCCTCTTCCTTGGACACTTTTGACCTTATATGGCCCTTCCCAATTTGGGGCAAGTTTTCCCTTCCGCCCAACACCGGAAGCTTCCACCATCCTCAGAACTAAGTCACCTTACTTGAAGAACCTTTCTTTAACCCTTAGGTTTTTGTAGAATGAAGCCTTCTTCTGATATTCCACTATCTTTGCATGTGCCTCATCTCGTACTTCATCAATTAGATCTAGGGCTAATCTTTGCCCCTCCTCATTTTCCTCAGTATTAAAAGCTTGGATCGTGGGAGATGAATGTGATATCTCTACAAAAACAACCGCTTCTGCCCCATATGCTAACATGAAGGGAGTTTCTCCAGTTGTGACTCTACAAGTAGTTCTATAGGCCCATAGTATTGGGAGTATTTCATCCACCCAATTATTCCTCAACTTCTCGATCCTCTTCTTTAGTCTATCTAGGATTATTCGATTTGCCACTTCTGCTTGCCCATTGACTTGCGGGTGAGCTACCGAGGTGAATCGTAACTTAATCTCATTCTCCTCACAATACTTCTTGAATTCCTCATTGTTGAACTGTGTTCCATTATTGGTAACTAGGAAACGGGGAATTCCATATCCGCACATGATGTTTTCCCACAGGAATTGTGCATTCTGCTTAGTTGTGATCTTGGTCAAAGGCTTGGCTTCAATCCACTTAGTAAAATAATCAATGGCTACAATCAGGAACTTCCTTTGTGTCGTGGCCATGGGGAAGGGTCCAAGTATATCCATTCCCCACATGGCAAAGGGGATGGGAGAGTCGATGGAGGTTAACATCTCGGGGGTTATCGAACAATGGGTGCATGTTTCTGACAGCGATCACACTTCTTCATATACTCTTTGGCATCGGCCATCATCTCTGGTCAATAGAAGCCAAAACGGGTTATCTTATGAGCCAGTGCTCTGCCCCCCAGGTGTTGCCCACAAATACCTTCGTGTACTTCTTTAAGAGCCAAGTGTGCCTCATCGGGCCTGAGACATCTTAATTAAGGAAACACATAAGATCTTTTGTACAAAATCCCATTAATCAATGGGTATCTCAGTGCCCGAACAGCCAACTTTCGTGCTTCAGTCACATTGTTTGTTAGCCTACCAGTTTGAATATGGGCCTTAATGTGATCTATTCATGATGTCCTCAGCCGTAAAGAAGCTACAAGTTTAACATCAAAGCTCCGTGTCTTCAAAACGCGGAAGTATACACTTCCAGAACTTTCCTCTATCTCTGATGAAGCAAACTTGGACAATGCATCTGCCTTAGCATTTTCCTCTCTCAGGATGTGCTCAACATGGCATTCATCAAACTAGGTCATCACAACCCTAACTAGGAAAACATAATTAGCCATTGTGTCATCCCTTACCTTAAACTCTCCCTTGACCTGAGATATGACCAACTTCATGTCTCCACAGACTTTTAAGTTCTTGACTCTTAGTGTTCCTGCTAGGCCGAGGCCAGCTATCAGAGCTTCATATTCTGCTTCATTGTTTGTAGTTGGAAAGTCTAACTTCATAGCATATTCAATCAAGATTCCATCGGGGCTTTTCAAAACTAGCCCTGCTCCACTTGAATTTGTTTTTGATGCCCAATCAAAATAGATAACCCAATATTCCTTCTCCTTAACGTCCTTTTCTTTGTCCCCTTTATCACTTTTGGTGCCTTGAGGTATAGTATCTTTCTGCCCCCGACTTCTTGGTTGGGTATGGTACATTCCACCATGAAGTCAGCCAATATTTGGGCTTTTATTGCCGTTCGTGGCTTGTACTTGATGTCAAATTCTCCCAACTCTATTACCCACCTAATCAGCCTCCTACTAGCCTTAGGACTATGAATAATATTTCTTAAGGGCTGGTTTGTTAGTACCTCAATTTTATGAGCCTGAAAGTACGGGCACAACTTTCTTAAAGCAATTACCAAGGCTAAAGCAAACTTCTTGATAGTTGAATAATTCAACTCAGCCCCATGCAGAATTTTGCTAACATAGTATATGGGTTTCAGGACTTTAAATTCCTCCTTAACCAATACAGCGCTCAAGATATTTTTTGAAATGGCAAGTACAAGTATAAAGTTTCATTCAAAGCTGGGTTGGCCAACAACAGGGCATGGGCCATATATTTCTTTAATTCTTCGAATGCCTTCTTGCTTTCCTCGGTCCATATGAAATCCTTAACCTTCTTCAAGGACTTGAAGAACGACAAGCACTTATCCCCATATTTGGAGATGAACTGCCCCAATGCAGCAACCCTTCTAGTGAGCTTTTGAACATCTTTGATAGTCTTTGGTGGCTCCATATCCAAGATTGCCTTTATTTTATCGGGATTTGCTTCGATTCCTCTCTTGGAGACCATAAATCCCAAAAACTTTCCAGATCCCACTCCAAAAGTACACTTTGCAGGATTTAGCATCATTTTGTGGTATCTCAAGACCTCAAAAGCTTCCCTCAAATGGGTTATACGGTCAGTCTTTACTAGACTCTTGACTAACATGTCATCGACATAAACTTCCATGGTCTTGGTAATAAGATCCTTGAAAATCTTCTTTACCAACCTTTGATAGGTGGCTCCTGCATTCTTGAGACCAAATGCCATAACAAGATAACAATAAACACCAAAGTCAATGATGTGTGATACCTTTGGGATGTCCTTCTTGTGCATCTTGATCTGATTGTATCCACTAAATCCATCCATGAAGCTCAGCATCTCATGTCCAGCAGTAGCATCTATTAATGTATCTATCTTTGGCAATGAGAAATAGTCCTTGGGGCGTGCATCATTCAAATCGGTGAAATCCACACACATCCTCCATTTTCCATTAGCCTTCTTCACCATCACAGGGTTTGCTAACCATTCCGGAAATTTTATCTCCTTAATGAAACCAGCCTCTAAGAGCTTCTCTACTTCTTGTTCAATAGATTCTTGCCTCTCTAGAGCAAAGCTTCTTTTCTTCTGCTTCATAGTCTTTCGATTTGGATCCTCATTTAGCTTGTGAGTGATCAGTTCCGGGTCTATGCCTGGCATATCAGCTGCCGACCATGCAAACACATCACTGTTTTCTTGCAAAAATTTTAGCCAATTCCCTCCGCGTACTTTTAGTTTCGGTGTCCATTTGTTCATGCAGAAAACATTTTGAAATTTAAAGTAGTTAAGTAATATGCACTATGTTTTTTAATTATAGGTGCAGTAGTGTGTGTTCAGTAGTGTATTTTCTGTCTGTGAAGCACAGTGAAGCAGAGGCAGACAGTGGAGCAGAGGTAGAGTGAAAGCGATGCACAGAAGCTTGTAATTCTAATGAATTATTATTGTAATTGTAGTAAAGCACAGTAAAACATAAATTCTTGTAAAACAGTGAGGATAATTTTTGTAATGATTTTTGTAGTGAAAATAAAGGAGAAATTAAAAATTAAAAATTAAAATTGAAAACTTGTTTATTTAGTTAAAAATTAAGGAGAATTTTCTTTAAAATTTACAATAAATAATCAAATTATTTCTGAATTGTAAAGGATAATAAAATCATTAAAAAAACAAAAACAAAATCAAAATAGTTTTAAAAAAAGAAACGAAAAAGAAGTAAAAAGAAAAAAAATCAAAATAATTTTTACAAGTAACGAAAAGAAACGAAAAGAAATGAAAAGGAAAAACAGTGAAAAGAAACGGGTGTGTTATGTTTGTATATATATACAAGTATATACATACAAACAAAGGAGATAGAAGAGATGAATAGAGAGAAGAGAAGAAGAGATGAATAGAGAGGAGAGAAGAAGAGACTTACCGGAGATGAAGTCGATCCGCCGGAGATGGAGATGATTCACCGAAGATGAGAAGAAGAGACGGAGAGGAAGTCACTGTGTCGTGGCATAAGTGTATACCTATGTTTCAGACAAAAAGTGTATGTATATGTCTAAAAACCCTTTTTTTTTAATCGGGTACGGGTTTTGGGCCGATTACGGGCTGGGTTCCGGGTCGGATTCAGGTAAAACCCATGGACGACTTTTTCACAAGTCGCTGCTCAACTTTTTTAGCCATGTTGACTCATCTACTAGTTGGTGACTAGTCGACGACTAGTCAACGATGTGACAATAGTGGTTTCCATATACTTTATAAAGAAGAAAATGTTTACATTCTTTGAGCAGTTTGCTCCTTTTTCAAGTAATAAAATGAAATGGAGCAACTCGAGTCTTTGTTTTGGTTGTAATATTGTGAACCCCGTCACTTTACGCTAATGATAAGTTTCAAAGTTTGATTGATTGTTTCCTTCTGTTGAGAAACACTTTAAAGTCCTGCTAATGATTTGTGATGAATATCGGCTTTCACTCTATCTTGAACCTTGATTCTTAAAAGCCCAAGCCTTTCTTCATAACCTTTATATAGTCAAAGATAAAGAACTGCCACCTAGAAAATTTAAAAGTAGAATGCCTCAGATTTTGCTATTGCTAATGTTATTGAAGTTATAGAACTGTTATATAGTTAGTTGCTGAGCTTTTGTGCTCATTCATTTGCTTTGATCTAACCATGACAGTTAAGTAAGAAGATGGCCAGACTTAGGCGCACCGCTCGCAAGAGCGTTTATGGAGGTCCCTACCGTGTCGTAGGTTTCTAGATGCCATAGCAGGTATCAGTGTGTGTGTGTGAGCAAGCGTATTAGTTGGAAGGAATGTATTAGTTAGAACAGATACAATGGGTTATCTGTCAGTTCCATTTTATTTTGGGTTGTAATATATTTATTCTGGTTGTTAGTTGTAATCTTTTCTCATACTTACACCTGTATATATCCTGTTAGTGTTTAATCGAGGTTCATTTTATCTGCTATTTTTATATTAATTTAATGGTGTGTGGGTCCTCGTTTCCTAATCCCGAGATTGAGGGCGTCACATATACAATGATACAAAAAAGAACGTACGAATTCAATATAAAAATATTTGGTTATATAATCTAAAAAGTAAGCGAGCCAATACCTTGGCCCATAATTTTCTTCATATGGGACTCACTTATACAATATAAATCTTTAGATGAGTTAAACCCTTCTCGTTAGACCAGTTTATCTTAAAGTAGAATCAATCGACATATTTCAAGGCCCGAGTGGAGTGAATTGAAAAAAGAACAAATCCTATCCCATGATATTTGGAGTGCTGAGGTTGATTCTGATTTTGATGATGACACTTCTATGAATTCTAACTGATTGTCCTTGTCGTAGTGGACGGAAAAATTTATCTCTCGGTCCATAGCGAGTGGCGGCTGATATCTCACCCTCCCTCACTCTTATGAGCACAGTTGTTATGAGCACAGTTGTTGGATAACTCTTCCGTCCAAGTTCCTAGTGTATATATTTTGAGCTCGATAAGTGTTATAGAATATAATATATGTATAGAATAGTATAATTGTTGTTGAGTCGAATCATATCCGGCATACAAATGCTTAGTTTAAGTTAAATATTATAACCATAATAATTAGATTGAAAGTTGAATTCTTTATATGTTATATGTAATTTGGTATCATAAAATAATATCAGGTTTATTGTTGATGTTATTTAGTATATTCGATAATTGGAAAGATAAATGGTCATCTAAAGAAGGAGAAGAACACTTCAAAATGTTTGATAATAAAATTGTAAAATGATAATATTAAAAATTTTTAAAAGATTTCTCTTTTGTTTAAGTAGCTATTTGACTTCCTATTTATATATAAATAATTAAGAGGGGCATTTTTAGGGTAAAGTCAAAGGGCAGTGCCTTAGACACATGTAAGTATCAAGTATGGAATACAAATACAAAACAATGTTTTATAATTATTTGCATGTTTGAGGGGATGTGAATGATTTTGAGTTGTGTAGTGCACATTCATTACATTTTATCATGGCATCTAATTATGCCATTTCTTTAAAGACTGTTATTTAACTTTTGTCTTTTCCTTTTTTTATAATGAAGATGCAGTAGACTATATGATAATAGGCCATCTTTTGAAACAAACGCCTATCTAAGTCTAAGATCAACATGCAATATAACCAAATGCTTATTTTATTAGGCCTCAATGCATTATATTTCTACCTCAAAGGCAAAAGTTCAAAAATTTCTATTGTCTTATCCTCTCTCATTCAGACTGATTAAAAATAGAATTTTTGAGTCACATTTTAGGCTTCGGTTCATGACAATTTATTGTATTTTATACATTCAATAATTCTATGACCAGATTAGTATATGCATAAATTTGGTACTCGTTTGATATAAACATGAATCGGAACTTGTTTCAATTACTTTAAATTTAGTAACTTTAGTAGGTCTTGATCGACATGACAACCTTAATTATGTATGTGAGTATGTAGTTGTTTAGCCGCAGAAAGAGAGGAATCATATAAATTTAAAAAGTTATATCCGTTTAGCTTTGGATTGCAATTTACAACTAATTATATTTGAAAATGTCATTAAATTTGATTTCTTGTAAAATAAAATATCTATTGAACTTAAAATCTTTCCTTCCCTGAACCCTTATTTACACAAGCAAGGTGTTTATGTAATAAGATGTTGGGGTTAAACCCAATATACTGTATGGGTTTGATGATACAAGACATATTTCGATTGAGAGATTAGGTAATAATTGTATGGGTATATAATTATTATTATAATCAGATTAGGTATGTCTTGTTGGCTAAGTTTGTGATGGCTATGTATACATAGTCATGTCATTGTTTAATGTATGATTAAGAGATGTAGTCATCTTAGGTATCGTGCGGGAGTTGTTTGAGCATCTATTGGCTCAAGTATCAATTTGGAAACCATTGAGGTGTTATGTATTGATGTATGATTGATAATTGTTTTGATTAACAATACAAGTTGGGATGTGGTTTTCCACGCCAAATATTGTTGTGTGTGTACTTCATATTGGTAGAATTGAATCTAGAATATGTGTGTTTCCTCCTAACATAAGAATCTAAAGAAATATATATATGACAAGGTTGATTACAAAATATATGTTTAAGCACTATTATTCAAGAATAATTTCCTCCATATTTGATCAGTTAATACAGTAAGAGTCGAACTTTTTGAACTACTAAATATCTCAACCACTACACCAACTTTTTTTTGGTAATGTGCTCCATATTATGGAAAGTAAAGATATGGTTATGTAATGGAAGACAAAGAATATGTAAAGTAACTTGGGAAGGGAAGCAATTATTCCATCATTACAAAGTTAAAACTCTCTGCCCCTCCCCCCATCTCTCTCTCTCTCTAATGAGGTGTCCAGCATCTCCCTATGTCGAAACATGCCGCTGGCTGCTATACTAGGAAGGTTATAGTTGCTCCTTCTCCATAAGTAGCTGCTTTTGGAGTAAGTGGTAAGTGCTTGATCCTACCAAGTGGTATCAGAGTAGGTCATAGGTTTGATTCCCACTGTCACGCATATTTATGAGATTGATGCCAAAGATATGTTGTGTAGCCATGGTCTCAGATGGGGACATCCATTTCTCAAGCGGGGAATTGGTATTGCTGGAAGATGCTGGTGGAGGGGGGTTGTGGCGGGGACTTGGTAGTGCTGACATATGCTCGAGGGGTTGTTGGGGTGTCCAGCATCTCCCTATATCAAAACGTGGAGCTGGCTGCTACACTATAAAAGTTATAGTTGCGCCTTCTACACAAGTAGCTATTTTTGGAGTAAGTGGTAAGCGCTTGATACCCCTATCTCTCTCTCTATCTGTTTTTATATTGATTGACACCTGATTCATACTCTGTTGATTTGTTATTCCTAACTATTAAGTATATATGTTACTTTTTATACGCAAATGAATCTTATTGTGTATTGATACAGTTGATTAGAGCTATTACCGATCTCTTAATTTGAATCTCATTTAGGGGCAATTTTTATGTGCTTGTTAATATTATTAATTTACAAAGTATATCCACTGTTATTACCGGTTAAAAAATCATTTTTAATTAAAGTTTTGTATATGTACCTGAAGTTTTATTAATATTGAAATTTATGTGCCGACATATTAATACGGTAAATTACGTGATTTGGGCACTTCTATTTATGACTGTATTAATTGTGAGTACCACTTGGGTTGGTGTATTAACTTGTGCGATTTATGTTGATTTGTGTTATTAATCACATGTTATGGGGTGTTATGATTTGTCAATTCCTTGCCGTGTATTTTACGTTTAATGCACTAATTTACGTATATCCATTCTTTTATTTTCTAATTGTTTAACAATGTTTTGATTTATTTTTTTCAATTTTCAAAGTAAAGTAGCTATTCTCTCTTTATCCCTTAAATTAAGGGATTTATTACTTGTTTTACTATTTTTAATAGAATCTTCTTGTTTTATCAATTGACGACTTTTATAATCATTGATTATTAAATTTGATTTGTTTATTTGAACGGATACTTTAAATTAGCTAGTGCCTTGTTTGTAGATAGTGTTATTATAATTGAGTAAATTATTTGATTAATTACTTGACCGAATAATTTTATTTAGTGCCTTAGTTGAAGGCTTTATTGTACCTTTTATGGGTTACCTTTTTGATGACATAATTTTGGCCTTAGAGAGGAAATCGAGTGTCAATTTACTGGCTTGTTTATGTCTAACTAAAAATTTTCTTTGGCTATATTTTATTACATTTTCTTACTCTTTGTGAATTATATCTTTTTTAATGTTTTATCAGATATAATATTATCATAGTTTAATATATTCTCCTTATTTTTTTGTTCTCATTTTCAGGATATTTGAAAAAAACTTAAATGGGTGTTCTATTATAAGACTTTAAAGCGACTACCTACCAGGAAACTCAGAATAAAAGACAATTTTGCTATAATTTTGATGACATGGTGAACTTCTCGATAAAGGGAAGAGTTTTAGATGTTAAAGCACACTTGTATAGCCAGGGATCTCGGAGTACAATGCAACTTAGTTACAAATTTTGATGACATGATCAATTTTTTACTATCGGAAGACACTAGTTTTACTAGCTTTATATATAATGTACTTTGTTGAGGGTACTTTTTTTCCTCCTTCAGTTTTTTCCCATTGGGTTTTACTCTTAAAGGTTTTATGAGGCATTTTTTGTGGGTTATTCTTTCAAACACTAAGGTTTTATTATATAAGCTTCCGGGGACATCTATGCATTATCTTCGGTTAGATGATATGCACTTTCTGAATGAAAGATATGCTTTTCCAATGTTTACTATATTTTGGATACAATTCAACAATAAAATCATTGATTACTCACAAAAAAGAATCTCTCCCTCCCTGTCCTTGCTCCACTCTTATAATAATGAAATTAATATCCTCCCTTTCGTCTCTTATCCGCTCAAGGCAACTTTAATTACTCCGATAAAATAGCTAGTGAAATAGTTATAAAATTTTCTTATAAATAGTATTCTAATGACAAGTTTTTTATAAATATTAAATTTTTTTAATTTTTAGTGATTTAGGATACGATATTGCATTTTAGATCCAACAATATTTATTATACTCCTTTCTTGTTAATATAATAATAATAATAAATTTGAAAAGATTTAGACAATAAAAGTAAAGAAGAGAGGGAAAATAAGTAAAAATAAGAGAAAGAAGTAATTTTTTTTATTGATAAAGATGATATAAGGTATGACTTATGGTACCTTAAAAGTATGGTATGAATTGGGTGTCTTAGTAATTTAATAAACGAGTAAGACACTGTTGGAGTATCATATATCAAATTTCTTATATTTGAACTTAAAATATTGTTTAAAAAATCAGTTGGATTTGCTCTTAGTATCCTTCTTCAATAGTTTATGTGGCTCAACGATATTTGCTTGTATGAAAATGCATATTAAATCTTCCAGTTCAACAATATTCATAATTGATGTAGGATAGCTTGTTGCGAAGATTGAGGATGCTATGGATCGAAAAAATGGGGTATAAATATATAAAAGGACTGTACGATCACGTTGTTGAGAAGGGATGATTACATGATCACGCTTTAGGATTGAATGCTCATGCCAAATAGGAAATTTTTAATAGTTTCTACTTGGTGGTTGTGCATGATCATGGTAAATAGGGCATGATCATGCTCCCTTATAATAAATATTTTATTTTTAATTCGGATTTGATTTTATTTCTTTTGTTTTAGGGTTTTATGTCCCTACTTACATAAACATCATCACTATATACTAGATTATTATCTTATTATTAATCAAAAACCCTTGAGAGTTTTCTCCTATCTTACTCGAATTTGTATTTGTGAATTCATGGTCGTTATTAAGGATTAGCGCTTATTTTTCCATTCTTCCATGCTACGTCAATATTGGTTCCCTCACTGTCAATTTTATTTTACCAGTTTAACAATCTTAACATGGTGATTCTTTTTATAACAAATGTTAAAACAATTCTAATTATTTAACCTATCACAAAGTTGGAACAAAATAAAATTTAACTAGGTAAATTTTGTATAATAAATATTTGATATTTGTTTAGCTAAAAATATACCTATCATGTTATCGTCTTGAAGATGCTCTGACCTGTTAAAGTAAGTGATTTGGATTATTCATCCTACCAGCTTATATAGAGCAGCACTTCCTCTTCTCGGTATAAAAGCGAACACTAGTTTAACCATGGATTATTTTTTTGTATTTTTGGTAAGCAAGTTTAACCATGGATTAAACGGAGTAACCTAAAATATTTGAACTATATATCAATAATATCAGTTCTAGTGAAAGTTAGCTAAAAGACGCGCTCAAAAAGGATATAAGTGTATAGTTATCCTAGTTCCCTAAAGTTTGGTCACTAAAAGAAATTCATTAATATGTTAATGCCTTGGTGAAGAATAAAGGTTAAATACTTTCAGGGTTTCAGAAATGATGAAGATTTAGTGTAAAAGTGCCACCAGAAGATTTCAGTGTATTAACATTGAAAGAAGATAGACAATGTTTGAAGCATAAGAATCTGAAGAACTGAAAATAGGGTATAGATAAATGTTGAAGAAGACATCCGCAGTCTTGAAGTTATACTCACCGAAAGGAGTTCATTTATATGTTCAAGCGTTGGTGAAGAACAGTGAATGAAGTATTCAAGATTGTAATAACAATGAAGACGGTGTTTGAGAACCAGAAAAGATTCAAGTACAAGTATAATTATTTATTGAAAGTTAGTGTTTGAAGTGATAAATTTGTTCCAAGCTTAACAATGTAATCAATGATATAATACGAAGACCTAAATCGAAGTTAGTCGTCTGTGAACTAGATCAGTTGCACTAGGCATTAGCAATTTATGAAAGAAATCTGAGTATTATCATTAGAAGAATTGTTAAGTGAGGATTCATATCTGGAATATGCAGGTTATATGGTTTATACAAAGACTTAGAGAGAAGACTTGAAGACGGGACAATTTAAAGGCTACAACATTCTGCAGAAACTAAGTCAAAGTGAACATTACCTTGTAGTAGGAGTCACTGAGATCATTGTTTTTCTTAGTATGCATAAGAACATTGAAGTACAACTCAACATCTAAATAAAGGAACTGGTCTTGACCTAGTAGGAGTAACAAGAAAGAAGTTAGAGCAGAAACTATCTCCGAACGTGCATGTGTATAACTCTTGTAGCAACTTAAAATTATTTACTTGATCAAAATAATTCGAAGGCACTAACTGGTTCATACAAGGGAAAGTGAAGCACTAAAACTTTCTAAGGCATTAGTTGTGCATACTAGGTAACCAAAGATATGTATAATCTCCACTTAGCATTTTTCTTAATCAAATTAAAGCTAAGGCAGTTAGTGGTTACTAGAGTGCACTTCTAGTAGCCTTGTACTCCTAACCTAAGCCTACAAGGAAGCTCCAGTCGAGAGTTAGCTTCCCCTTGGTGCCTTCTAGTCTCCACTTAGTTAGAAGCTAAGTAAAGAATGCTACAAGGGAGGTCCAGGTCGCAAGTTAGCATTTCAACAGCTCCTTGGTCACAACTAAGGTTATCCAAGGGAGTATATGCGTAATTTACAGTCCTTGGTGGTACTAGGAGTCACCAGTGAGATTCCTAGGCACTTAAACTCTCAGCTTAGCATTCTAGGAGAGCATGGAGTCGCCACCTAGCTACAATGAAGTATACAAGGTCGCAAGTAAGATTATTATTAAGGCAATCTATTGTTCCATCCTTGTAATCGCCAGTAAGACTTGGAAATATAATTCCAAATGCTATTCCACTCTTCTATTCACAAGTGAACAAGGATAAAGCTCCCTGGAAGCAAGTCATCTCTCACCAACAACTTTATTGATTAATTATTTCATTTACTTGGTTAATATTTAGCCATGTAATTAAGATTGATATAAAGTATATACAAGGAGAGAAGAATAAAAAAAATTAGTTATTTTTCTGTTTATCTTCTTCTCAGATGAGAGCTGATAAAACAAGAAACAAAGATTTATAGAGAAGTTCAAGCACAATAAATATCCGTAAAACTTTTTACCGGAAAAATGTTATAATTCCCAATTTAACTCTCTTATATCCATAGGGGTATTATAATCGTTATCCGGTAATTAGATCCTTAGACAAACAAAAAGCTAGATCATTGTATAGAATTTAATATTAATATCTTTGTAGAAGCAAGAATATTGTCATTCTTCGATTGTAGCCGGTTAATTTATTTACCAGAGTGTAGCAACACCCCCAAGATTTATATATAGATAAATATTTCCATGAATATCTTGTGTTCGTTACTTTATTGTCCTAAAAACTATTTATCTCAAGAAAACGGAACCACTAACTGAACACTAAATTATTTATCCCCAAAAGTATCGTATTCAACCCCCCCTTCTACGATAGTTCGGGACCAAGCAACAATATATATTCTCGTATGTCTTGGTAGATCATATCCATGGAAACCTTATCTTTCTCTCCTCGATCCCTCATTCTGGATCACTTGGTTTCATTGCATATCAAACTCCATAAACCTACATGACCATTCTCATTTTCAAGGACCAAGCCGTATAATTACTCTTTGGTAACATCGGGTAACTCAAGCCTAATGTTCATCCCTTATTTTTGGCCGCTTATATTATCATCATCTGTGGCATGTACTTGGACATTTATTGAGGAAAAAGAGCCCTGATACCAATTTCAAAACAATTTGCCCACCTAATATATGTATCTATATAATGGATGTTTGATCTTGAATTGAGAACAATAAACAGAACACTAGAAATAAAATATGCTCGTTAAAGACATGCCTCTTTATTAATCAATATAGTATAATATAGAATTGGAAAGCTAAAAATCAGGAACTGGGGTAACTACTTCCTACAAATAATCTAATTTCCTATTCTGCACGATCATAAAAGCTTTCCACCAATGCCACCACTAAGTCTTCAATTGTAGAGACTAAAACAAAGCAATCAATACAAACAACACATTATTAAATAAGAATTTTAAGATTAAAATGCCAACACAGTTCGGATCACTACAAAATATATCAACTTAATATTTTAATTTATGATTGGAACCGAAAATTTATTGACAGCCTGCCTTTGACATCCCAATTTAGCACCTCATGCCAGCCTTTGACACCCTTTGTTGTAGTTGCTCATGTACCACCAAAAATGGAGTTAATACGACAGTTTTAAATTTGAGTGCCAGAACCGTCGGGTTCATACTGGCAATAAAATTTTAACAGTGAGTTTAAATATGCCCAACCGGTGATGTCTAACTGACACGCATGACTGAGTATTAGTCACATGTTTATTGCGACACCTTGTCAAAGTGGGTCCACCAAGTTAGAAAGGGCCAAACATGTCAAACGTGAATTCGGATGCCAACACCGATCAACGATATTTCCTACCAATGTGAGTGAAATCCGATCATGTTTTTACCTGACTACCATATCTAGTCAATTTAGGTCAAAACGATCATTTTCGCATTTGTACGGACTTCCAGATGCAATTGGATGACCCGATTGGATGACCGTTTTGTATCAATACACCCCATTAGCTTTATCCGAGCATTTGTACGGACTTCCAATGGTTATCAAAATCAGGAAGGCCGATGACCGGTTTAGTATCCATAGTTTATCTCAACTTCTCAAAAGCATTTCTATAACTCACAGTCCCTTTCCATTTTGGGCGGAAGAGATCTACTAATTTTTTGATTCCAAATCTACTAAACTAATAACTGGGATTTATGCCCGTCCATACACTATACTTAAATGATCTCTTTTCTAAGAGTATCTCGAATAATATATAGTCCTAGCTATAATATCTAGTATATAACTAATATGAACCAAATCCCTTCTTGAAAAAATATTGAAAATCATATATATATTTTATTTCCTTTATTTGTTATACCAAAACTTTACTCAACAAATATATACCAAATAATATTAATCTTTTTTTTGTTGCTTAAAAAGGACAATCTTAATTATATTATATCTTAATATCTTTTCTACTGAAAAAATTAAGCACGGGGATCACCTTAGCTACCATGGGAGCAAATCAATTTCAACACAATCATGAGCATTTCTTATTCTTCAACTGGTATTTTGTAATTTCATATGCTTGCATAGCCACTAGCTCCACAGTGGTGGTTTATATTCAAGAAAGAGTAAGTTGGGGTTTGGGGTTTGGAGTTTGTGTTGCTGCAAATCTAAGTGGATTCATGGTGTTTATGCTTGGAAAGCAATATTATCCCTATGTGAAGCCTAAAGAAAGCCCTTTCGCAAGCATTGCTAGAGTTGCAGGTGCAGCAATCATGAAAAGAAATGCAGCAAGAAGTAATTGCTATTTTTATGGGACTGCTGAGTTGTCAAGGTTAAACTGTGGCCCTACTACTGACTTCAGCTAATATATACCTCCTACCGCATCACAAGTCGGTTTATGTTCTGTATTAACATTATTAATCTTCTATGGTGCAGCTTCTTAAACAACGCAGCTTTAAAACCTGAAAGTAATCAATCAAGTGATCTATTGCTAGATAAGAGATCATGGAAGCTTTGTACAGTTGAAGAAGTAGAAGACCTTAAAACCCTATTGAAAATAATTCCCCTATGGTCTTCTACTATTCTATTAAGTGCTACAATAGGTGTTTTTATGAGTTTAATACTTCTTGAAGCTCTTACAATGGACAAACATTTTGGAGATAACTTTGAGGTTCCGGCAACTTCATTTCTAATCTTGAATCGATTGGTGTTTTCCATATGGCAAAAATAAATTGGTCGTTACCCAACTCCACTTCAATGAATTGGAGTAGGTCATATTATCAACATCATAGACCAAGTAGGATCTGCCCTAGTGGAAAATAAGGGACTTCAAGTTGTGAAAAATTTACATTTAGATGGTCAACAAGGCTCGGTAGTACCAATGTCAACATTTTGGCTAGTGATAAACTTAACAATTATCGGGATCATTGAAGCATTACATTATCCGGGACATGTTGCATTTTATTATCAAGAATTTCCAGAATCCTTAAGGAACACTGCTACTGTCATGATATCTCTGATAGTTGGAATTGGCTTTCAAGTGTTGTGGTCATTGGATTAATACGTGGAGCTACAGACTGGTTGCCTGATGATATTAATGAAGGAAGAGCAGATTATGTTTACTGGATTGACAATACTTTATTTTCTGGATCCGTTTCTCCATACTTTGTCGCTTAAGATACGCTTTCCTTGATTGAGTAGTTGGTTTTTCTATTCGGAGAAGCAATGTTAGGAATAATGGACGATGAACGGCAAACAGTTTAAGCATTCAATGGTTGTTCGTCACTTGGTCTGTGGAGCCTATATTTCCTCCAATCCCTATTTGCGGAAACCCTCGTGGATTGATATAATCGAACCACATTTTCTCTCCTTCTACATCGACAAACTCACTATCAACTATCAATATGTCCTTGAAAGCCCTCTTACAAACTTCAGCTACAATCTTTGCAACACTCTCAAGAATACTGTTCCTTCTATGGTGAAACTCGAACAACTTGATGTGGCGAGAACATAATTTTCGAACGGAATACAGACAAATGTACTCACTACCTATATTCTCTCTCTAGGCACCTTAAAAATCCTGCAATTTCATTGGAAAGTTCATGAACCAGATGAAACGGCCATGCAATCACTTTGTGGACAGGGTTGTGGCTGTAACGGATTCTTTCGAGCCAGATGAGGAATGCCACTACATGCATAGATTCATCAATATTTCGACCAAGTTTATGGACTAGCCTGTAGAATAGCTTCCTTTCAATTGTATGGAAAAGATTAAAATCTTTGTCGCTGATTTTTTCTTCAACGAAATGCAGGGCTGGATCATACAAAGCAATATCCATTTGCTGTCATGGCCATTGAACTCGGTTTCCATTGCTCTGACTTTACAAAATCATAAAAGTATGGAGGATTTGAGATGAACGTAGACCAAAATGTTTTTAGATATATTTGATGGGTCGTGTATAGGTGAATATTTGACTTAGCCAGGGGCTTATATATAAGAGTCACTCCAAGTGACTATTATAGGGTGCAAAGTGACATTAATATGGTGAAAAGTGACTTTCACGGTTGATTAGAGCCAAAATGTGGAATAAAATTAACTTGTATTAAAGTGGCATTAATAGGTGGTAAAAGGATGTCAAATTGGATGTATATGATGTTAACATTTAATTGTTATATATATGGTGAAAAGTGACTTTTATAAGGTGCAAAGTGACTCTAATATGGTGAAAAGTGACTTACATGGTTGATTAAAACCAAAATGTGGAACAAAATTGACCTGTATGAAAAGTGGAACTAAAAGCTGGTAAAAAGATGTCAAATTGGATGTATATGATGTTAACATGTTAATTGTATAAATATATGGTGGAAAGTGACTCATATAGGGTGCAAAATGACTCTAATATGGTGAAAAGTGACTTACATGGTTAATTAGAACCAAAATATGGACGAAATTGACTTGTATTAATGTAACACTAAGAGGTGGTAAAAGAATTTATAATTGCATGTACAGGATGTTAACATGTTAATTGTACCAATATATGATGGAATATGACTCTTATAAGGTGCAAAGTGACTCTAATATTGTGAGAAGTCACTTACATGTTTGATTAGAGCCAAAATGTGGCCCAAAAATGACTTGTAATAATGGGGTACCAAGAGGTGGTTAAAGGATGTCAAATTACATGTACATGATATTAACATGTTAATTATATCAATATATGGTGGCAAGTGACTCTTATAGGGTGCAAAGTGACTCTAATATGGTGAAAAGTGACTTACATGGTTGATTAGAGCCAAAATGTGGAACAAAATTAACTTGTATGAAAGTGGCATTAATAGGTGGTAAAACGATGTCAAATTGGATGTATATGATGTCAACATGTCAATTGTTTTATATATGTGTTTTATATATGGCGGACACTGACTCTTATAGGGTGCAAAATTACTATAATATGCTGAAAAGAGACTAACATGTTAATTAGGACCAAAATATGGACCAAAATTGACTTGTATGAAAGGGGTACCAAGAGGTGGTTAAAGGATGTCAAATTGCATGTACATGATGTTAACATGTTAATTGTATCAATATATGGTGGCAAATGACTCTTATAGGGTGCAAAGTGACTCTTATAGAGTGCAAATTGACTCTAATATGGTGAAAAGTGAGTTACATGGTTGATTAGAGCCAAAATATGGAACAAAATTAACTTGTATGAAAGTGACATTAATAGGTGTTAAAACGATGTCAAATTGGATGTATATGATGTCAACATGTCAATTATTGTATATATGGTGGAAAGTGACTCTTATAGGCTTTAAAATGACTATAATATGGTGAAAAGTGACTTACATGTTAATTAGAACCAAAATGTGTACCAAAATTGACTTGTATGAATGTGGCGACGTGGTAAAATGATTTCTAATTGCATGTACAGGATGTTAACATATTAATTATACCAATATATGATGGAATATGACTCTTATAAGGTGCAAAGTGACTCTAATATTGTGAGAAGTCACTTACATGTTTAATTAGAGCCAAAATGTGGCCCAAAAATGACTTGTAAGAATGGGGTACCAAGAGGTGGTTAAAGGATGTCAAATTACATGTACATGATGTTAACATGTTAATTATATCAATATATGGTGGCAAGTGACTCTTATAGGGTGCAAAGTGACTCTAATATGGTGAAAAATGACTTACATGGTTGATTAGAGCCAAAATGTGGAACAAAATTAACTTGTATGAAAGTGGCATTACTAGGTGGTAAAACGATGTCAAATTGGATGTATATGATGTCAACATGTCAATTGTTTTATATATGGCGGACACTGACTCTTATAGGGTGCAAAATGACTATAATATGCTGAAAAGAGACTAACATGTTAATTAGGACCAAAATATGGACCAAAATTGACTTGTAAAAAAGGGGTACCAAGAGGTGGTTAAAGGATGTCAAATTGCATGTACATGATGTTAACATGTTAATTGTATCAATATATGGTGGCAAATGACTCTTATAGGATGCAAAGTGACTCTTATAGAGTGCAAATTGACTCTAATATGGTGAAAAGTGAGTTACATGGTTGATTAGAGCCAAAATATGGAACAAAATTAACTTGTATGAAAGTGACATTAATAGGTGGTAAAACGATGTCAAATTGGATGTATATGATGTCAACATGTCAATTGTTGTATATAAGGTGGAAAGTGACTCTTATAGGCTGCAAAATGACTATAATATGGTGAAAAGTGACTTACATGTTAATTAGAACCAAAATGTGTACCAAAATTGACTTGTTTGAATGTGGCGACGTGGTAAAATGATTTCTAATTGCATGTACATGATGTTAACATGTTAATTATATCAATATATGATGGCAAGTGACTCTTATAAGGTGCCAAGTGACTCCAATATGTGTAATATGACTCATATTAGATGACTTATATATAGCACACTTGGAGTGAATAGAGCTAGGGTTTAATTTAGGGAGACGCGTCCTTTAGAAGAGGTGCATAAGTTAGGGTTTTATTCTTAATTTTATTATGAGTAATGGCTATGTTGGATTATTTGAAAATCCTAACCATAACTCGTGTGGCATTTGTCCTATATTTAACACTTAAGTTGGCCATTCTAAGAAATTTATTTTAAAAGCTTATATATTTAAGAATATGTATATTTCCTAATTAACAAAAAGGAGAATAATATGCACAATTTCTTTATCTTTTCTTTCTTGGGAAAAAATATAGCATCCTTTGAAGCTGTTTTTAAAAATTTCTATCTAAAACTTTTTTTGTGATAAATTTAAATATTTGTATTGAACTTCTCCCCATATTTTACACTGTACAATACTCCTACCTTAGTTGCATTTACACATTAATTACTAACATATTACAACCCTTTCTTATGCAGGTATTTTAATGGAATTTTTGTTTTTTGAGTGATCTTAGTGGTACTAAAATTTTGTATCAAAATTTGTTCCAAATAACATGTGGAAAATTATATTTTTGAGCAATATGTATGCATCATGCACCCATCATTTTATAAAAATTACAACCAATCATACCAATAAACTCTTGTTGTGTGTAATATGAGATAAATTTTGGGACAAGTTTTTCAGAACTCCCTTGGAATTGAGTTTTTCGGAACTCTATCATTTCTCTTATTTTTTTTACTAATATGGCTTATATATAGCCTTAGAATTGAGTACATGTTTTAAAATATTTTGAGCGTGAGCCTTACGAAGTTTGACAATAGAGAATGAATTGTTAAGTTTTAAGCTATCCAATAGCATATTTATTAATTTAATTATTAAGTTGAAACCGTACAAAATAAACACAGGTGTTTATAATGTAATATTCTTTTAAGATAAATAGGCCCCTTAAAAATTTAGCTTAATTTAAAAATATTATATTTACATTAAATAATAAAAAAAAGTTATTTTAGAGTTTTTAAGATGTATTTAAACAAATATTTTTTTCCAAAATGTTAGGTCCATGTGCTAAAATATTAACTATCAAAGTTTAAGTATATATCCACACATCACCAAAAAATATATTATTTTAATTTTAATAATGTAATATAGGGTAAATCTGAATATTACTCTCTCGCTAGTGACTACCTATTACCATATTTTGGTATATATTCATTTTCTTTTCCTACTAGTTAATTTAATGGTTATAATGAACTTGTTAGGTTTTGTATGGAAAAAGGTTTAATATACCATAAAAAAGTTGAGGAATTGATTGCTATTGTGGAGATCAAAGAATTGTCTGTTCTAAGTTACTGGAATAGATTTTAGCCCCTCCTTCGGTGAGACCAGCAAGGAAGAGAGTGCTGAATATTTTTCCTTTATTCACCTACAGTGGAAGAATAAGTTAATTTGGAAGATTTGGAAGATTGTAGGTTCAAGACTACTAGAGGTCTCAAGTTACTTGTGAGTGTGAGTATGAATGTGTAGAAATTATATTCAAACCTCATATTTAACACCTCCTTAATTAAATTGATGGTGTGAGTGTGTGTATGAATGTATATGGTATTGTAAAATAGATCCGAATAACTATTTTTTTGATTTTGGATAAAAATGAATTGTATCTAAGTAGGAAAATATGGAACAATGGTTTAACTTTTTTGAAATTTGTATCAAAAGATTTGGGAATGTGAAGTTTTTGGCCATACTAACTTGGGTGAATAACTTTTGTATTTGACATGTTGTATAAAAAAAGTTTGAGTGTTCCCTATACTGGACATTGTAAAAATGTCTGAAGGTAATTGATTATGTATGCAAAGAATGACTTGGTAGTAGTCACTAATTTTGTATAAATCCCAAGGTTTAATATCCATCATTTGGAAAAAACAACCAAAAAAGCATCATATTGTTAAATCCATATTCTATATTGATATGACCTTTTGATGGTTTCTTATGGTAAAATTCTCAAAATTTGATTTGGAAAAGTTTGATTGGCTTATTAATACTTTTGGGTTTTGAATTTTGGAAGATGAACTTCAAGCTTTAACAGAGGTTTTTGTAAAACTAACAGGGTTGGGTTTTGAAAATGGACCTACTATTTAGTCTGTATAGCAGTATTAGTGGATTGACTTGGATGAAGTATTTTGATGGAAACGTTGAATTGATTTTTCAGAAGAGATTTGAGATGTTGTTGAAGGAGTTCTGATATTGAGACAATGAGATTTAATGGTTTGAAGAGCTATAAATAAATTATTATCATACTCATATTCAATTACCTTATGGATCGAAGATATGATAGGCTTTCCTCATAAAGTACTTGCTTTGATTTGTTATTGATTGTTATGGAACATATCTAGAAAGGTTGGGGCTTTACCCCCACCCCTTCCTTTTCGAGGCATTAATCTATCTGCTTTTGCAGAAATCACGACTAAGAAAATCAGGAACTTAGTTCATATCTCCTTTAATATGTTCAATGTCAAAATAAGAATTGCTTAATAATGTTTGACACATGGCAAAAATTTGTTATGATGTAATATTTTGAACATCTTTTTGTAAAACCTCTTTTACAGACTTACAATCGACTATCAAGAATTTTTTTGGTTTAATAAATCACTCTGAGATTTTATAATGCATAAAAAATTGAAAGCATTTCCTTTTTAATAGTAGAATAATTCCTTTAACAATCATCAAGCGTGCATATGTAAACCGATGTTTGTTTTTTAACATTGACTATATATTTCATTATAATTCTATATCCTAACTCAGATGCATATGTTTCAAAATTTTAGATGCATTAGGATCGACAAGGTGTAGACAAGGGATTTATAAAACTTATGCTTTGGTTTGTTGGACTAGTTTGGTATGTTCATATGACCAAAACACATGATTAACTTTAAGACGGTCATGTAAAGGTTTGACTATCCTATTAATATTGGAATAGAAGTCTAAGACATAATTGAGACTTCCTGAAAACGTCGAGATTTGGGTATTATTGATGATTTTATTAGGAAATTTTGTGGCAAAAGTTAGAGCTCTTTCAATGGGTGCAACGATTCCCTATGAGATGTTGTGACCAAGAAATCTTACATTAGTTTGAAAGAGTGAAATTTTCGATTGTAATATGACTAAAACATTTTTCTTAAAAATACATGGAAAAAAAATTAAAGGTGCTTTAAATGTTATTCAATAGATTCTCAAAAAACTAGCACATTGTCGATGTATACTATACATAAGGTAGAGTAGTCATTAAATATGTCATTCATGATTCTTTGAAATTCTCTAGGGGCAGTTTTGATTCCAAATGGAAGGATATTTCATTCATACTGTCCAAATGATACCAGAAACATATTATATCTATCTTTTGGATGGATTTGAATTTACCAAAATCCTGATTTTAAATCAAATTTAGAAAAAATTATTGAAGAACTTAGCTATTGTAAATGATATTTTTTATTAGCCATATGGTACCTTACCCATTTTAGAGCTTTATGTAGAGGCTTATAATTGATAACTAGTCGTGGGGAGCCTCTCTAAATTTCAGAGTTTATATTGACATAAAAAGCTGTAAAAGACCACGTGATCTAGATTTTGATATGATCTCATTTGATTCGAGATCATTGATCTCTTTTCTGCAATATTGCTCAAAGTACAAGTTCATTCAATTGGTACTTCTTTTGTGGGTATTTTATTTTATCAAAATCTTTTTCATAATATAGATCAATCATATTTTGTTTTCTATACGAAAAGACATTTATGGCAAGTCAAAGTTCAGTTTTTGGATATCCGTTGTCTACACCATACTGATCGTAATGCATCTAAAATTTTGAGACATACATCTAAGTTAGAATAAAGTGTTAAACTGAAACATGTAGTCAATGGTAAACAAAAAATACTCCGATTTAAATATGCATGCTGGGAAGATTGTCTAAGAAATTATTCTATAATGAAAAAAGGAAATACTTTCAATTATTTTCTACATCACAACATTTTAGAGTGATTTATTAAACAAAAAACCGCCTTATCCAAAAGGGGTTTTACAAAAAGATGTGCAAAATATTATACCATAACATATGTTTGCATTATGGAAAACAAATTCTCTACATGGAGTGTTCGGCACGAAGACTAAGAAAAAATATAATTTTCTGAGAAAAAGTAAGGAAAGTGGGTAAAGTTGTGGGAGAGATCAATTCTTAATGTATGTAGTGAGTGTAGTGGAATAAAATAGTGGATGTGAGTGGATGTAGTTAATATTTATATTATAAAACTTTGCTATTTTTGGAACGTAGAAAATTGAGAGGGACGTATCAAAAAGAAAAGTGTAGAGAAATTAATTGGACATAGGGAGTATTAAATAATTTTTATTTTGACATTAAACATATTTATGGAGATATGAACCGTATTCCTGATTTCCTTACTCGTGCTTTTTGCAAAACTGATAGATTAAGGCCTCGAAAAGGAAGAGGTTGGAGTAAAACCCAATCTTTTCAGATCCGCTCAAGAACACTCAACAATAAAGCAAAGCAAGTACTTCATGAGGAAAGCCTATCATATCTTCGATCGATAAGGTAATTGAATATGAAGATGATAATAATTTATTTATAGCTCTTCAAACCATTAAATCCCATGGTCTCAATATCAAAAATCACTTAACATCATCTCTAACCTCTTCAGAAAATTTTATTCAAGTTGTCCATCAAAATACTTTATCGAGTCAACCCACGAATACTTCTATCTAGACTAAACAGTAGGTCTATTTCAAAAACCCAACACTATTAGTTCCACAAAAACCTCTATCAAAGCTTGAAGGTCATCTGCCAAAAATTCATTACAAGAAATTGTTCATAAGCCAATCAAACTTCTTCAAATCAAATTCTGAAAGTTTTTCCAAAAGAAACCATTAGGAGGGCATATCAATAGAATATGGTTTAACAATGATGATGTTTTTTTGGCTATATCAGATGTTTTTACTTAAGGATGAATGTTTAAACCTTGGGATCTATACAAAACTAGGGACTACTATCAAGTCATTCTTTTGCACACATAATCAGTTACCTTCAAATAATTTTACAATGACCAGGATATGGGACACTCAACCCCCTCGAATGTAATATATCAAATATAACAAGTCATTCACCCAATACAGTGGGGCTAAAAACTCGACCTTCCCAAATAATTTCCTACAAGTTCAAAAGACAGTTAAACCTTCATTCCATATTTTCCTACTGGGATTACCAACAGCCATGATACCACTACACCATAAATGGCCTACAGCAACACCAAAAAAATGTTACAACAGGCCCAAAAAAGTGTTACCACAGTTAGAAAAAGGCCTAAGGTAACATAAAAATTAAGTTTCTTTTTTTCGAGTTACCTTTGGCCCTAAGATAACATTCTTTTACCCTGATGCAACCTTGAATTTTATGTTACAATAAGCTTCAAAGGTAACATCCAAGTATGTCTATAGTATCACATTATACATGTTACCTTTGCACTTAGAATTTGCAAAAAAAATGGGCCCCACATGTAAGGCCACTATGTGCCCCACATATGGGTCACCAAATCATTGTAACATTTTTTCCCTACTGTAACCGTTTTATAATAATTTGTGTTATATTATACTAATTTGTTTGTAATATTGAAGTACCTAATGTAACATATTTCTCAAAAAAATTTGACATGATTTGTTTGTAAATTGAACATGCCATAAACCTGTTTTTCATACAAGTCAACAAAATAAACAATTCAAACAACCAAACAAAGAATCTGTATGCATCTCCACGTTATTTAGCTCCAATTACGGTATTTAAGAACATGATTATTCTTTGTTCTCCTTGAAAGAATCAGTATGCATCTCCTTATTTCATCATCTCTTCCGATTAATGGATCAAGCTTTCCTGACCTTGCCATGCAAGTACATGGGAGTCTACCAGTGTGAATGAAAAGGACTCTTCTCCCTTCCCATTTGGTTGGATTCCCAGCCATCTGCTTCATCATTCTATAAGCAGCTTTTCCACTACAAGTAACACATAATGTAAAAATTTCGGAAACCAAATAAATAGCCTTTGGTAAAACCACAACTGTCACAAAATTTAACAAGAAATATTTTCATTTTACATTTTACTAAAATATGCATTAGTCTATATGGACCACTCTTTAAATACATAATCATAAGAAGCATCTACTATATTGATTTAGTTAGTGGTATATGTAAATTAATTTCTGGACAACTATATACTCGGCAACCTTGAAACCTATGAAATTTTAGTTCTTCTAAAAAAATAAATAGCCCTTTTTTCTTCACAATTTCTTCACAATTTATGCACTAAGAAATTCTAAAATTATATATTATAGTATAGTCAATAGTCCCGAATGCTTCAACAAAAATCAGTAAAACTTACCAGATAGTGCCACAAGGTCAACTATATCAAGTCCTTGTAGCTTAAATTTGGTCAGTATTGTCTGGAAAGTGTTGTTTGGAGCAGGAATATTGTAGTTAGAGCCACTCAAGCGCGCACCTCTCGAGTCTCTTCTTCCTAATAAAACCTCCCAGCTAGGTCCCCCAGTCTACATACAAAATATGAAATGATCAGTTTTATGTTTTTCATGTAAGGTTATAGTACTATTCAGTTCACTTGTCATACTAGAGAGGTAAGTCCGGTGCATTTATATATATGATGTATAAATCGAACAATTTATGGTAATAATGACATGAACTATTTCATTTGTAGCAAAAGAAATTGCATGCAAAATGTTTAAATTTACCAAAACCGTAGAGTCCCTAGCATCCAGAGCCATGATATCAGCACAAGAGACTGTCTGAGGGCACTCTCTCTCGAGTGTTGATTTTATCTGGTCGATAACATCAAAACCACATACAGAGTTTCGGTTAGGGTTAGAACCTTTTTCATTGATTATACTACTGCTGCTGTCTAAGAGTATTGATGCATCACATCCCTGCATGGTGAAACAATGAATTAATTAGACATTAGACATGCACTCTTAATAGAAGATCAGCCAGTTACTTTAACCTTGGTTGATTTAAACCTTGACAAAGCAGTCATGGAAATGGAGGCGGAGCAGGGAAGCAGCCATACGAGTATCTTTTGTAACAGCATTGGAAACGATAGACTTGACTATCTGGACCGCCTGTGGGAAAGAACGATAATAAAACTGAGGGTATAGATAACCTGTATTAGTTTTGCAAGAGAAGTAGAGTGGTGCAAATGTTAGAAAAGTTACAAGCATGAGAATGCTAATGGAATTAGCCATTTCCATTTACTCTCTTGTATAAAAATCAAGGCTTATGATTTGATGAATGTTGATAACAAATAGCTGGTTAATATAAGAGGGGTTATGGGGAGCAGGAATATAGCTGGTTTATATAACTTCGTGTTTGCACATTCATTTATTTGAGTTTAGTTTTTTATGGGGCAGGAGCACCTGCTCATTGACCAAAAACTAAACTCCTGCATTATAATTTAGTACCAAACCAGACAAGATTAATATTTTAAAATGTTCTAGTTGATAGTCGGCTAATTGCGAGGCTGAAACTTTCCTGATCTGGAGTCGTTAGCTGTACAACTAGGTACCTTCTCAGAACTGACAAAGTTACAACGTCTTTCTAGTTTTAGCTTTACTTTATATCCATATTTCAAGTGGAGTACAACTAGGTGATTTAGTAGGGAGGTAGAGGACATGAATTACTTTTTCTAGGTAGGTAATTAAGAGTTACAGAGAAAGACAACTAGAAATCACCTTGCAATATAGAATGCTGAATTTTCCAGCATAAATAACTTATTGCTACAACCAATGGCAAGAGCACCGTATGAACCACCTTCACCGGTCAGAATTGATATTATTGGTACTTCCAGGCCAAACATAGCTCTCAAATTATATGCAATTGCTTCCCCTGCATTCTATTTTTAGATATGAATTTACTTTTTATTATGCACAAATCTCCTAAATACTCCGAGACAGCCCTTAAATTACTAACCTGAATTCCGGCTTCTCAATATACTACAATCTTTGACTAACAATATTCAGGTAAGATATATTATCAAATACATTAAAATGGAATGCAACTACACTTTTCTTTAATCCTCTGCTTACCCAACCACTAATCACAACTACAAACATATAAATGATTACATTAATATCCTAAATTATGTACTACCAACCAAAACTATTAGCTTGAATTTACTTACACCATTACAATATAACAAACTGACATATAAAGACTAACATATGCATCTATTGAATTGATTAACAGAATATACAGAAATAAAAACCCGAAAAGTTACGAAAAACTACCTTTAGAGAAAACATGGGTTTCTCTCCAACACCTATATATAGAATCAATTGAAAATATATACAAAATGATAATTAGCAACAAACATCTATACACACATAATTACATACCAATAATGTATGGATATATATATATATATATATATATATATATATATATATATATATATATTCAAGATTCTGGTGAGACGATCACCACTCAGCAGCGGAGATATTGAGAACGAGCTTCGGAACCTTGATCTCTCTCATTGGATTTGCTAATTTTCTATCGGACGCAAATTATTATGTACACATTTAAACAATTAAATTAAAATTGAGATAAAATTAAGATGTAATTTGTAATTAGAGTAATGAGTTGTGCGATTTTACGTACCATTCCGATGTTGAGACAATAAGATTGGCGAAGCGGTGGCGAAACGAGACGATGGAGAAGATGTGGAACCCTGTCGCTTTTACCATTGAAACAGACCACCAATCTCCGCAAGCATCTACAAACAAATAAACATATAAAAAATAACACACAAATACCCTAGTTATAATATCCAATTTGGAAAAATACCCTAATTGAGACACCCGATTGTAGAAGAAGAACCGATTATAAAACAAGAAGACCCGATATTAGTGAAGCCCCAAACCAATTATGTTGAGAAACAAGAAGACCCGGTTGAATCCTTCTACAGTGAAGCCCCAACTTATAATTTATTTTGAAATCCCAAATCTATAATTGTTCAATTGAAAACTGAGAGATAGCGAGAGAGAGATATGTTTAGACTGATAGAAACCCTAGCTCGAGTCCAATTAGCCACTGGGAGAGAGAGAATGAGAAAGAAAGAATGAGGGGGAATGAGAGAGAATGAGAGGGAGATAAGATATGTCTGAAATTTTACCGCCTCTCCGAAAATTTTGAGCTCGCCTGATTGAAAGCCCAGCTAATTTCATTTCCTTTTTAATAAAATTTAAGTTTTAATAGTGTTTAAATTTTTTATTGATAAAAAACTATCAATTATTAATTAATACAGTTTATAAAATTTAAAAAAAATAATTTATCAATCTTAACTAATATTAATATTTTTGCTTAATTATATTATAAAAATTGATTAATTTTCATGTCAAATAATTATATATATTTAATTGTTTGTAAAATGTACTACTTTTTTATCCATTAATACCCTATTGTAACATAAATTCCTACATGTTACTCGTATATAACACTTTGAATCTATAGTAACATGTTATAAAGGCTATGGTAACATCAAAAATTCTACGTTGCGGTAGGCTAAGATTAGCATACCTAAGGTAACATAATTTTGTAATATGCACGATTAAACCATTGCGATTGGCCATCTATGGTGTAGTGCACAATTCATTTTTTATCTGTAAGTAGAAAAATAAGGATATTTTACTTGAAGACCAAAAAACAAATTACAAGAACGTCTTTTTTCATTTCTACAATGGTGGGATTTCTTCGAGTCAGTTGAGAAAAATTCTTACTCCAAATGCCTCATAATATTTAAAGTTGTTCAAAATAAATTTCAAGCCCACAGACTATTAAAGCCGATATTCCCCTCTACTAATGTCATGTCCAAGATTCTTCATTCCCTGGATTTGTTATTCACAATTTAAAATTTTATTAAAGGTCAACAATTTAGCATTGTTTTATCTTTCAAAATCAAGTGGTGGAA
Source organism: Apium graveolens (assembly GCF_009905375.1). NCBI lineage: Eukaryota > Viridiplantae > Streptophyta > Magnoliopsida > Apiales > Apiaceae > Apium > Apium graveolens. Next base: position 192,157,882 of record NC_133657.1, read on the forward strand.
CAATTTTAAAGAAGATCAAAAGATTTCAAAATATATCATCAACAAATGGTCATCAAGACAATAATTTATTATTAACAAAGAAGTTACCGCTTTCATTTCCCAAATTTAAATGCCCAAACAAAAACCAGAAGCCAGTGCAAAAATCCTTACTTAAATTAGCAAATTATATAGATGATTCCGATAATGAAAGGAGTTCAACACATTTAGGTGATCACAATAAAGATGAGTAGCGCGGAATTTCCCTTGTTATTTCTACTATTGATTATTTGAGAAAAAGTCCAAAATACCCCCAATGTTTCAAATGTTCTACTTTACCTTTGTTTTGTTGTTATAATCAATTTATATATATACTTTTTAATCCGAAATTATTAGGGATAAAATAGTAAAAAGAGTTTAAATATTTCCTCTTACATGTACTTAATATTTATATTTATTTAAGTTATAATTTTGAAATAAAGAGACATCAACATACATTCCACTCAAAGGTGTGAAGATAAAAGTAGATTCCCACTAAGAGTAAATTAACATTATCTGGACGACAAATCAACTTTCGATAAAAAAGAAATCTCACTCAAAGGCCTTTTGAAGATAACGATTAAAGTATCCTCGCACTAAGAAAAAGAAAGACTCCCGTACAAGAAAGATAATGATGTATTTTAAGAAAAGAAAGAGGATAAACATTTTTTAAATATTGGAAAATGGAGAGAGTACAAAATACACTTGAAATTAAAAAGAAGAAAATATACACATCTGGTATGAGTGCATAACAACTATATTTTCAAAAAAAATATCAAGTTTTCTCAAGTTGTACAAAAATACTAGTAGATTACTTTCAGTTAATATAGTATACAAAGTCTAGTATATTAGGTTGAGTTAATATAATCAAAAGCGTTTTCAAGTATTCAAATCCCATATCTTGTTCATGCCATGTTTATGCTCTTACCATATTTTAGTATTTTTGCCATGTCTTAGTTTTATCAATATATCATGTATGTCATATCCAATGACAACCTTTTTATAACCATAACTAAAAACTAATGACAATTTTGTAATTAAATAAAATTTTAAGCCTCAAGTCATTAATCATATATCTTTATTTGATTAGTACGTCCATGATACACACCTGCTCACTATACATACAAATATATTTCTTATTCACCAAACTTCAATATATACATAAATATAATAACATTTATTCATAATTAAGATTAGGTAAAAATTACATCCCTACTAACATATATAAGCTTGCTTTCAGGACCATACAAATCCTACACTTTGGTTCATAACTCCTTTCTAAGGTTCACTACTATCTTATTACGATCGTCAAGTTCCATTATTTTAATACTAGAAACCTTCATATGAGCTAAGAACCCAAGTTCACGTATATGACCAACGTATGATTTTTTCTCAGTCCGTGCTTCATATGGTGTCTGTCGTAATAAAGCTCGAGCGGGATATACTGAATGACTAACGGATTCGCCCTGCAACATGGATGGAACCTGCACCTTCTTTCATGTAACTCCTCGCTATATCTACCATATTTAGGTTTCTTCACTTTACGAAGCCATTTTGCCGACGCGTGTACAGAGCAGTGAAATGCCTTATGATTCCTGCTTCCTTATAGTAGATTTAAAATCGTTTGACGAGAACTCCCATCTCCTGTCAATTTTGAATACTTTTACCTTCTTGTTTGATCCATCTTCAACCTTAGCTCAAAATTTCTTGAATGCAGTCAAAGCTTCATCCATGCTCTTAAGCATGTAAATCCACATGATTCGACTGTAGTCTTCCATCAAAAGACAAAAGAATTTATTTCATGCAGGTCTTTCTGGAAATATTAGACCACAAAGATCCCCATGAACTAACTCAAATACTTTCTTCGCACTATAATTGCTTTATCTAGAAATGATTTTCTGGTTAGTCTTTCTTTCCTGCCCTGAGGCCGATCCTGCGGAGGCACTTTTGAGCCCTCCGTATTAGCCTTACCTAAATAGGGCTAAATTGAGGCATAAGTGCTACATGCGCCCCTCTAAGTCGAGTACATTGCTTTCAAATTCAATTCCCAAGTACATGGGCGAGCTATTACTCTATTAGGGGGACCTGAGGTTATATAACATTTTTAAAGAGGCTTTTGACATCGAACACCCATGGATAATACTTTTAGGTTGAGTATTTTTTGGCAGCCCACATAACATTTGATTATTTGACATCAAAGCTCACCCGTCTAGTGAAAAGTTCCTTAAAATTTGATTTTTGAATCATCATGTGATTACTTGTAAGTATCACAAATTCGACTCGACTAGTTTTTCTTCACCATCTGGAATGCGTTTTGGTACTACTCTTTACTTGTTCAGTAACATCATATTTTTGTCTTTCTTCTCCTAATTTTACCAATAGGAGGGCATGCTCTTTATTTTCCAATTCCTCTAGTGGCTTCTTGTTTATGCTCCCTGGTTCGTCGAGGTTCCACGTAATGGCCAAAAATGTTGCAATTATAGCACCCAACCCTGCTTTTATCTCGTCCTCCACGACCTTTCATGTATGATTGTTCATATGTTCTTTATTTATTCGTTCGCTTAATCCATTTTTCTCGTACACAAACGCTTATCCTCGTCATTTTCTCTGTTTGACAATTTCTTCTTTGTCAATTATAATTGCCCCCCTAGTATTCTCATTCTGTCCTTCTAATTATTCTTCATGCATTAGGTAACCCAATAGCCAATTCTACCGATATCATCTCCAGATATCCAAATTGTTCTATTGTTAATGCACTTTTCAAAAATTTTGAAGGAACTGTACGAAGCAATTTCTCACCATATATAATCACCTATTTCTTCTCCAAGAGCCCGAATAGTCAATATAATGCCATTCAGTTTCATGTAAAAATCATCAAGTTGTTCGGGGCTGTTCATACTTAATGACACGAACTCGACTTTCAACATCCGAATCTTTGATTTTTTCATTCGTTCTGCGCCTAGACACATAATCTTGATCGCCCAGGCTTTCTTAGCCCTTTTTTTTACTGCAATAGGCAACAACTGTTGGTGAGATTGCGAAGCTGTATGAACAGTAGACGTGATAACTCAATATTTGAACATGACAGGTAAATAATACTACATCTACATATAAGAAATCAGGAAGAATTAAAGACAAGATATATATAAAGAATCAAAAGATTAGAAGAAGGTTGATGTGTGTTTACAGGTAACTCAAAGAAGTTCATTAATATGTTTATGCCTTAGTGAAGAATAAAGGTTAAATACTTTCAGGGTTTCAGAAATGATGAAGATTCAATGTAAAAGTGCGACCAGAAAATTTCAGTGTATTAGCATTGAAAGAAGATGGACGGTGTTTGAAGCATAGGAATCTGAAGAACTGAAAACAGGGTATAGGTAAATGTTGAAGAAGACATCTGCAGCCTTGAAGTTATACTCACCAAAAGGAGTTCATTTATATGTTCAAGCGTTAGTGAAGAATAGTGAATGACGTATTCAAGATTGTAATAACAATGAAGATGGTGTCTGAGAACCAGAAAAGATTAAAGTACAAGTACAATTATTTATTGACAGTTAGTGTTTGAAGCGATAAATTTGTTGCAAGCTTCACAATATAATCAAAAATATAATATGAAGACCAAAATCGAAGTTAGTCGTCTGTGAACTAGATCAGTTGCACTAGGCATTAGCATTTTGTGAAAGGAATCTGAGTATTATCATTAGAAGAATTATTAAGTGAGGACTTGTATCTGGCTATGCAGGTTATATAGTTTATACGAAGACTTAAAGAGAAGACTTGAAGACGGAACAATTTAAGGGCTACAACGTTCTGCGGAAACTAAGTTAAAGTGATCAGTACCTTGTAGTAGGAGTCACTGGTCTTGACCTAGTAGGAGTAACAGGAAAGAACTTAGAGCAGAAACTATCTCCAATCATGCATGTGTATAACTCTTGTAGCAACTTAAAATTATTTACTTGATCAAAATAATTCTAAAGCACTAATTGGTTCATACAAGGGAAAGTAAAGCTCTAAAACTTTGTAAGGCTTTAGTTGTGCATACTAGGTAACCAAAGCTATGGATAATCGCCACTTAGCATTTTTCTTAATCAAATTGAAGCTAAGGCAGTTGGTGGTTACTAGAGTGCACTTCTAGTAGCCTTGTACTCGCAACCTAAGCTTACAAGGAAGCTCCATCCGCAAGTTAGCTGCCCCTTAGTGCCTTCTAGTCTCCACTTAGTTAGAAACTAAGTAAAGAATGCTACAAGGGAGGTCCAGGTCACAAGTTAGCATTTCAACAGCTCCTTGGTCATAACTAAGGTTATCCAAGGGAGTATATGCGCAAGTTACACTCCTTGGTGGTACTAAGAGTCGCGAGTGAGATTCCTAGGCACTTAAACTCTCAGCTTAGCATTCTAGGAGAGCATGGAGTCGGCACCTAGTTACAATGAAGTCTACAAGGTCGAAAGTAAGATTATTATTAAGGCAATCTATCATTCCATCCTTGTAATCGCCAGTAAGACTTGGAGATATAATTCCAAATGCTATTCCACTCTTCTATTCGCAAGTGAGCAAGGATAAAGCTCCCTGAGAGCAAGTCATCTCTCAACCACAACTTTATTGATTGATTAATTCATTTACATGGTTAATATTTAGCCATGTAATCAAGATTGATATAAAGTATATACAACCAGCAGAAGAACAAAAAAATCAGTTATTTTTCAGTTTATCTTCTTCTCAGATGAGAGCTGATAAAACAAGAAACAAAGATTTATAGAGAAGTTCAAGCACAATAAATATCCGTAAAACTTCTCAAACGATCGTCTTCGCATCACAACATTTTTTCTTGTAGGTCTTTTAACTTCCTACTTTTATATGCAGTTGGATGACCCTATTGTATCAATACACCCCAATAGCTTTATCCGAGCATTTGTACGGACTTCCAATGGCTTTTCAAAATCCGGAAGGCCGATGACCCGTTTAGTATCCACAGTTTATCTCAACTTCTCAAAAGCATTTCTACAACTCACGGTCCATTTCCATTTTGGGCGGAACAGATCTACTAATTTTTTGATTCCAAATCTACTAAACTAATCACTGAGATTTATGCCCGTCCATACACTATACTTAAATGATCTCTTTTCTAAGAGCATCTCGAATGATATATAGTCCTAACTATAACATCTAGCATATAACTAATATGAACCAAATCCCTTTATGAAAAAATATTGAAAATCATATATATGTTCTATTGGCTTTATTTGTTATACCAAAATTTTATTCGCATTCTGGCTAGTGATAAACTTAACAATTATCGGGATCAGTGAAGCATTACATTATCCAGGACAGGTTGCATTTTATTATCAAGAACTTCCAGAATCCTTAAGAAACACTGCGACTGCCATGATATCTTTGATAGTTGGAATTGGGTTTTATTCAAGTGCTGTGGTCATTGGATTAATACGTCCAGCTACAGACTGGTTGCCTGATGATATTAATGAAGGAAGAGCAGATTATGTTTACTGGATTATGTCAGGAATTGGAATGGTGAATTTCGCCTACTATCTCATTTGTGCCAAGTTTTTTAACTATGGTGCTGCTATGAAGCTTAGTGTCCATTCTGATCCCTATGGAAATTAATGTGTGTGCTATATATGAATAAATAAGTACCATTAATAGTACTGCTTTCAATTGATATATGAAAGAGCAACTATACTGTATTTAGGCTGTAGCAAACAGTCACTTTCTTCTTGCAGAATGCTGGATTTATTGGATGGATATTAGTATACATTTAGTATATATGTTATTACAAATTCTTGTATCTTTCAGTTTTTAACAAACCAAGGAGTGTAGTGTCTTTTTAAAATGCATAGAGCAGCACATATCTAGCATAAACCAACCATCCGAACATTCAATGGTTGTTCGTCACTTGCTTTGTGGAGCCTATATTTCCTCCAAGCCCTATTTGCGGAAACCCCCCTGGAAACTCACTTCTACATCGAACCACATTTTCTATCCTTCTACATCGGCAAACTCACTATCAACTATGAGTATGTCCTTGAAAGCCCTCTTACAAACTTCTGATACAATCTTTGCAACACTCTCAAGAATACTATTCCTTCTATGGTGAAACTCGAACAACTTGATGTGGCGAGAACATAACTTTCGAACGGAATACAGACAAATGTACTCGCTACCTAATTTCTCTCTCTCTAGGCACTTTAAAAATCCTGCAATTTCATTGGAAAGTTCATCAACCAGATGAAACGGCCAAGCAATCACTTTGTGGACGGGGTTGTGGCTGTAACGGATTCTTTCGAGCCAGATGAGGAATGCCACTACATGCATAGATTCATCAATATTTCGACCAAGTTTATGGACTAGCCTGTAGAATAGCTTCCTTTCAATTGCATGGAAAAGATTAAAATCTTTGTTGCTGATTTTTTCTTCAACGAAATGCAGGGCTGGATCATACAAAGCAATCCATTTGCTGTCATGGCCATTGAACTCGGTTTCCATTGCTTTGACTTTACAAAATCACGGAAATATGAAGGATTTGAGATGAACGGAGACCAAAATGTTTTGAGATACATTTGATGGGTCGTGTATTGGTGAAGATTTGACTTGGCCAGGGGCCTTTTATATATAGCACACTTGGAGTGAATAGAGCTAGGGTTTAATTCAGAGGAGACGCGTCCTCTAGAAGAGGTGCATAAGTTAGGGTTTTATTTTTAATTTTATAATTCTCCTATTTCCTTTAAATCATGGTGTTAGACCTTTTACACCATACAATACTCCTACCTTGACAGCATTTACACATTAATTACTAACATATTACAACCCTTTCTTATGCCCCTATTTTAATGACATTTTTATTTTTTGAGTGATCTTACTGGCACTAAAATTTTGTATCAAAATTTGTTGCAAATAACATGTGGAAAACTATATTTTGTGAGCAATATATATGCATCATGCACCCATCATTTTATAAAAATTACAACCGATCATACCAATAAACTCTTGTTATATTATGTTATGTGTAATATGAGACAAATTTTGGGGTAAGTTTTTGGAAACTGTATATAGCCTTGGAATTGAGTTTTTGGGAACTCTATCATTTCTCTTATTTTTTTACTAACATGTCTTATATATAGCCTTAGAATTGAGTACATGTTTTAAAATATTCTCAGCCAAAGCCTTAGGAAGTTTGACAATGCGGAATAAATTGTTAACTTCTGAGCTACCCAATGCCATATTTATTAATTTGATTATTGAGTTGAAACCGTACAAAATAAACATAGGTGTTTATAATGTAATATTCTTTTAAGATAAATAGGCCCCTTAAAAATTTAGCTTAATTTAAAAATTATTAAATGTACATTAAATTAAAAAAATATTTTAGAGTTTTTAAGATGTATTTAAACAATCCCCCCAATGTTAGGTCCATGTGCTAAAATACTAACTATATATCAAAGTTTAAGTATATAACACATCACTAAAAAATATATTATTTTAATTTTAATAATGTAATATAGTGTAAATATGAATGTTATTCTCGCTGGTGGCTACCTATAATCACATTTTCTTATATATACATTTTCTTTTCCGAACAGTTAATTTAATGGTTATAATGAACTTGTTAGGTTTTGTATGAAAAAGGTTTAATATACCACAAAAATGTTGAGGAATCAATTTAAAATAAGTTACTGGAATAGATTTCAAGCCCTTGTTCGGTCACACCCGCAAGGAAGAGAGTGCTGAATATTTTTCCTCTATTCACCTACAATGAAAGAATAAGTTAACTTGAAAGATTGTAGGTTCAAGACTTTAGAGCTCTGAAGTAACTTGCGAGTGTGAGTATGAATGTGTAAAAATTATATTCAAACCTCAGATTTAACACCTTCATAATTAAATTGATGGTGTGAGTGTGTGTATGAATGTGTATGGAATGTATTCAAACCTCAAAAATGACACCTCCTTAGTTCAATTGGTGATAGATACATTGGTGATAGATACAGAGAAACATTATGGGTGAGTGGATTGTCCTATGGATTCTTCAGTCAAATTCAACCACCGACCCATTCCCCCTGTAGGCCTTCGTCTCTTGGGCGTCCTAAACCGGCAATGTACTCTCGACTCAACTTAATGGGCCTAGTCAACTGGGCCAACATCACTAATATGTCCTTTTCCTTCAATCATACAAGAGCGTGGGCAATGGACAATGATTGAGGCCCATTTTCAAGTAAAACTCTAAGACTCTTTGTCGAGATACAACGATCAGTCTTTGGGATAAGGATGACAATGAGACGAAACCGTCACTCTGGGACACCGGACTAATCATTGATAATATTTTTATGTCTCGAGATTTGAGTCCCCATCAGAGCTGTTGAATTCCAAAGATTATAGTAATCGGTACTGGTACTCACAAGAAAATGTATATGATCATCTCGTGTTGAATGGTCCATGTCCATCATTTTCTAATTGGATATATGAAGTGTCAATCGATAAGTTCAGAAAAACTAGTAATGATGAGATGAACTATGACAGAGGTACCTAGGTGATGATTTCGATGAAATGATTCACAATGAAGATAAAGATAGAAATAGCATGAATGAAGCCATGAAAGATTTTTATAACGTTGTTGAGGAAGGAAAACAACCACTATTTCCCAGGTCTTTGAATTCACTCATTTAGGTTTCATGGTTAGACATTATCAATTAAAGTGCAGTCATGGTTTTACCAAGTCTGTATTCAGCAGTATTCTACAGTTGGTTAAGAAAGCATTTACTGATGTACATCTGCTTTCTTCTTTTATAGTTCCATAAAAATGATAAGAGATTTAGGGATTGATTATAAAAAATACATGCTTGTCCAAACGATTGCATGATATACTCGGCTGAAAATGTTAATAAAATTGAGTATACATTTTGTGGTGTGTCAAGTCCCTAAAAAAGACAACAATGCACATGTTTGTACTTAAAAGAACATATTTCAAAGGTTCCTGCAAAAGTCTTGAGATACTTTCTCTAAGAACTCATGAATGACATGCAGTGGGTTAGACAAAAGATGGAAAGTTAGGACATTGAGCGGATGCAGAAGCCTGGAAGTCGATGGATCCCTGCCATCTAATTTTGCCGCAAAAATCTAAAATATTTGGTACGGTTTAGCCGCGAATGACGTTATTCCTTACCGATCAATGAATATAAGTCACAACAATTTGCCTATTATTTTAGTCAATTATAATCTTCCTCCTTGGTTGATTATGAAATCAGAAAATTTTATCAACAGTAACCCATGGTCTCGTATACACTGGTAACGACATAGATGTCTATATGCAGCCACGAGGTGCAGAGTTAAAACAAATATGGAAAGTAGATTTAGAACCTTACAATACCGTTGATGACCAATAGTGATTTTTCGGGGTACACACTTTTATAGGGGTGGAAAACCAAGGGTAAATTAGGTTGTCTTAATTGCCACTTCTTCACTTCTTTATCCAATCTGAAATATAGTTGAAAAGTTTATAATATGAATCACCAAAAATTTCTGCCTCCTGACCATAAGCATAGATCAGATTGTAGAAGATTTTAAGTACACCTACATCATTTTGGAATAGACATTGAAGCACTATTATCTCGATATGAGAATTATTTCTAGAATCGTGATACAAAGGAAAGAAAAATGAGACAGGTTGTCCGTTTAAAAAGAAGTCCATCTTTTTCAGTTACCATATTAGAGGGAAAATTTAGTTAGGCATTGTTTAGATGTCATGCATATAGAAAAACATATGTGTGATAAAATATTAGGGACTTCGTTGAATATTGGCGGCAAGACGAAAGATCATCTCAGCACTCAAAAAGTTCTTTAAGAAATGAGTATTCAGAAGGTTCTTCACCCTATGAGAATTGGTGATAAGAATCAATACGAAATGAGAGCAACAATTTTTGACATGACGAAAAAAGAAAAGAAAAGATTATGTTCAGTGTTCCAGAATGCGAAACGTCCACATGGAACCGTATGTAATATTAGTCGATGCGTGCAAATTAGTGAAATAAAGATGTTTGGGTATAAAATTCATGATGTGTAATTTATGCTTTAGTATTTACTATAATTTATTGACGTTAAGACCTCAATACAGATGTTGCAATGACTTTGATGAGACTGAGTGCATTTTTTGGAGTTATGCGACAAAGTGATTGAGTTGGAAGATATTCCGAAGTTGCAAGCAAAAATAATAGAAATGCTCTGCCAGTTAGAAACTATATTCCCACCCGCATTTTTTGATATTGTGGTTCACATTCTAGTTCACTTGTGAAAGAAAATGGAATTCGGAGGACCAATGCACCTTAGATGGATTTTTGGAATTGAGTGATACCTGGGTAAATTGAAGTCGTATGTCAACAATAGAAGTAAACCAAAAGGGTCCATTGCTAAAGGGTATTTGAAAGAAGAGTGCGTGGAATTTTATTCTAGATTTCTAAGTGATGCTATTAAAGCAATGATAAAAGAGAACATAAATGTTGGATACTCTATTGGGTCGAGAAGAAACAAAAGATGGTAAATATGTAGAGTTGGCATAAAAGGTTTCAATTAATGGTCATCGATATATGCTTTTTAACTGTAGAAATGTCAAAATTAAAAAGATGATTGTGTAAAGTCGATTAAAGTCGATTCCTAGTATTTATTCAATTAAATAGAGTTGTTTAAACTAGTACTATGTAACACTAATACCTTTTTATTTATGAATTATAGGGAACATCGTACCTTACTTGATAGTCATGAAAAGTCAAAGAGGTACACAAGAAAAAAAATACAAATATAAGAATTTTATCACTGGTTGAAAGATGAGGTAAAAAAACGAAAAAACCTTCACCAAAATTATTAATTTTGGCAAGGGACCCCAACGAGAAGTTAAAAAGTTTTTTGGCTATGTCATAAACATATTCAGATTCCATATAAAGATAAGAGATGCCAACTGTACTACATAAAATAGCGGTATCATTTTGATAGCCATAACCACCAGTTTTACGAGTTATAAAGATAAAAACCCAACAATCGGAGATGTTACTTACCATGGAGTAATAAAATAAATTACTAAATCAGATTATTGGGGAGCAATTTCGGTAGTTCGGTTTCATTGTTTTGGTATGAAAAGGATAAGAATTGTTTTAGGCTTACACGGATTGAAAAGAATTTGCATTTTATTGTAAATAAACTACCGAAGGGATACCATGACATAGGCGAAAAATCTAATGTACTTGAAGATGTTTATGGACCCACTATACCCGATGTAGAATTGAACTCTGAATATGAGAACCATATCAGAATGATGATGTCAGTTGGTGTATGGATTACATGTCGAGTGAAGTGTGCCTTTAATTTTCTAGTGGAGATGAAGCAGACGATGAATTTTTTGAATTAATGGACTTGCTATTTTGTATTTATTTTCATTATGTCATGTTCTTTTCTCGTAATGCAATCTCTTACGTGTAACTGATTAATATTGTGTTGTAATCGGTACCACTAAACATTGTGCTTGTAATTATTCCCGTGAAACCTTCTCGTACTTATTCATGACTGTTTGTATATATATTAATATTTATCAAAATTGACCTTGTACTTATTAAATGTTGCCTTCTTATACTGGTAAAATGTATGGATTAATGAATTTTCTTGTTTTTTTTCTTCTCAGGAAAAATATTTTTTTCTCAAGTCCTACGACAAGGGAGAGTTTTAGAAAAATAAATATTCATGTAAAAGCTGCTTCACAATTGCTAAAGATATTGACCCCATTAATTATGGAATATGTGAAAGATGATCTTCGATATACTAAAATTGGAGGAGTATATGAAAAAAAACAAGGTGAAGGTTGGAAATTAATCGCTACTAAAGCAGAAGCAATTCGTGTTGGAGAAATAATGAACCGTGGTTCTTACTTAGATCTCAATGTTGACACGGTTGTCAACAAAGCTATTGAGGCTGCAAGTCAGTCCTAACCCCATGTAATCGTTAGATTAATGACTCAATTTTTTGAAGGTAAACTGTATTTTCCTATATTTCTTGTATTGCGAATCAATTTGAGAAATGATGTTATTTTTAATTATGTCATAATTATTATTTTAGGTGCTGACTTCTAGTTGAAAATAAAGTTGTGATGGTTCAAGACCTTAAACAACAACAACTAGATAAAATGAAGCTAGCCAAGAATGCATATGATGAGGGTGAGAAAAAATCGGTGAAAAGGAGCCTTATCAGAAGATTGACAAAAAGGAAAAAAAACTTATGAAAAAAGAACAAATATGCAAGTGATCAGCAGAGGAAAAAGAATGCAAGTGAAAAGGACAAGGAAATTTATACAGAAAAAGTGAAGAGAAAATGAGGTGACAAGATAATTTTGGTTTTTTCATATGATAATAGCACCATATGATTTTACACACTTTTTTGTGGTTTTAATGCAGGGGAATATTGATGATTTCAAAATAAAAAGAAAGCTGAGAGCGGAAGAAAATTAGAGACAAATAGAAAAACTTAAATTAAAGGAAAATGTGGTTGAGTTTGTTGAACCCTCAACAAAATCAAAAAAATGAAAATGGCCATACTGGTATAATCTGATATGGAATTGGAATTTGATAGTCCTTTTGTTTCGGGACATGACATTTTAAGTGATGAAGAAGACGTCCAGGTAATGATTTCCAATGTATGACATTGTATTTTAAGTGATGAAGAAGTCGTATCTGAAATGGTGTTGGTCTTATTTTACTACTTTAGCGAAAAAAGAAAATTTAAAAGGAGAAGGATGTAATAATTAGACGAACAATTCGCTTTTCAATTAGAAATGCTCAAAAGGTAAATGTCTCAATATATTTAAATTCTATGTGTTTTATAAAAATATTTGTAGAATGTATGTGTGATTATCTGATTTTTTTTTCATGACGACTGGCAGGGAGAAATTACCACCTACCTTAGAACAACAACTAGTCCCCCTTCAACACTCTCCACTGCCTCTACCCCCACTACCTGTTCATTTTACCACACTAGAAAGGGTTTTGTATAATCAAGAAATTGGTACGATGGAGGCTTACTTGGAAATGCAAAAACAAAAAATGGAAATAAAAGAGCAAGAAACACATTCCAATGTTGTGAATATCTTGAAATCTCATCACATTACCAATGACGAGTGTATTTGAGACATAATTTTTAATTTATAATTACTAGTTTTATTCGAGTAAATTCTTGATTACGTGAAATAATTCGTCTATACTTTCATAGGTTAAAGTAGTACATAAATTCAAAGGTGCAGAGGACCTACGAAAATAAATGATATCATCACATGGAAGCTTGAGGATAATCCATTGGTCTAATTAAATTCTTAATTCCAGCCTCACTAAAAAAAAGATAAATTAGTTAATGCAGTGAGTAGTTTATTGGAGATGATAGCTCTTTTATACAATGTTGTTGATTTCAATAATTGATCTAAAATTCTAGAGGAAGAAAAAAATTGATGCAGGGAGTATGTCAAGGTAAAAAGCATTATTTTTTTTTCATTGACCAGTTCAATAATGACATGTACCATATAAACAACAAGCCTGTAAACATTCTAATGGAACAGTTCACGGTGCTGCTGAAGTACTGGAGTGATGAAGATGTGCAGAACAAAGCTGAAAAGATGTAAACAATTATAAAATACTGAGTGATACTCATACTTTCGGGCATACAGTTTTTCCTAACTTCGTAGTACAATGGTATGCTAAGCCCTTGATCATTTTTTCACGAATTAAGTTCATTTCTTTACGAATGGTAATTCTATATTTTTTTACCTTAGAATGACTAGTAGTGCTATTATGTTGCGTTATAGTGGGATTATGATCATGGATGAGACATATTCATATTTTGTGAAAGATGTTCCTATGCAGATTGATATAGGTAAAAAGAAAATGAAGAAGTTGGGGGATGTTCAAATTTTGGTCGGTGACATGGTTTGTGAAGTTAGATCACAGGTTAGCGACTCATCTCTACAAGGCAGCGAACTAGGTAATTTTCTTGTTGGGCCTAAGTTAATGTCTACAAGGGTTGGAGGCGCTGCTGGAACTCAAGTCAGGATGGATTTGACGAGTGGCCGACTGGGCGTCTACACATGGTCATCAAGTTTTGGTGACAAAAGGGGGAGAAATTGTGGAGGTTTATCTGATCAACTTATGGTAGCTGGTTGGGTTTTGCAGTGGAAGTAACCGCATACGAATTTGCATCCTTGGTTCATGGGCGTTGATTTTGCTATTTGGAGAAACGGACTTCTCATAATTGTTGATGATTTTATGAGGACATCCAACTCAGGAGGTGTGGGAGGGTTTGTAAAACCCTTAGACTGGATTGGAATTATAGATTCTGATTTGCTAGGCAGCCAAGTAAAATTGGGACCAAACATCAACAGGAGGCGACACGGACTAGTCGCCACGCGGCAACACTGAGTAGGCACCAGGCAGCGACACAGACTAGTCACCCGGAGCTGACTCAGATTGGGCGCTATGACGACTCAAGATAAATTTGGTTGGCTGATTTATGTGTGGGCAACATTGAGGTGAGAGCTTAGCTTGGAGTCCAAAAATGACTAAGGGTTAAGTCAAAAACCTGGGCACATGTGTGGCACATGGGAGATGATTTATATATACATTATATATACATATGTGTTGGATTATGTACTAGTGGGTTGCTGGAATAACTACCTTGCAGTTGGGGCTCAAGGACTTGGTGAAAAAATTCGAATTTGAAGGCATTTGAATTCCGGAACTGCTTGTAACTGCCAGCAGTTGGAGCTACTGGAGTTGTATGGGCTGCTGGGGCTGCGATCAGGCTTTAGTATATATATAGATTGGCATTTTCTGAATATATAAGTATCATTCTGTACAAGTTCATATTATATTCTGCACTTGTACAATATTCTAGGAAGTAGGCAAAGTTTATAAGCATATCTTGAGGTTGTATTCTTATATTGTTGGTCAATAAAAGGTTGAGCATTCAGGCTCGTAAATCTGTTGTGTCTTTACATTTGATTGGTAATTAGACACACTTGCACACAGGATTATATCTTTATTATGCATGAGTTTCATAGTTTCATCTGCTATTTTTGGATTGCTCGGTTGCTGGGCGACAACCTTTCGAGTAGGCTGACTACTTGGGCGTTTAGGCGACTGAGTAGACCGCACCAATAAGAAAATTCAGGGTTGAAAATCTAACCCCTGACAACATCCATGGTCCAACTATGGTCCAACTATACTTTTGGTACCGGGTGCCCCATGGGCGGAAATATGCTTTAAGGCATGTTTGTTTCATGTCATTAAGTACACATATGATTATCAATATTTTCAATCATATTAGATATTATTTAAAGTAAAGTAAATTTAAATAAGTGCTTGATGAGTTTCCAACATTCCATCTTTGATATTACTTTAACATTATTTCTTTTCAATTATTGTTTACTCATATTATATATAGGATATAGTTAGGATATCTATTCTGTTTATAATATTTAAAAAATAATTTCAAACTGTCTATTTTATAAATTCGTAAACATGCTTTATTTACAAAAATATGTAGTAAATTAAATTTAAAAAAGTGTTTAGTGAGTTTTTAATCTTTGACCTTTGGTATTACTTTAACATTATCCCTCTTGAATTATCATTTACCCCTGTTATATATATAATATAATATAATTAGGATACATATTATAATTATAATATTTAAAAAATAATTTGAAACTCTATTTTATAAATTCTAATACATGCTCTAATTATAATAGGTTAAAATAAATTTCAAACTCCTCTCCTTTGTAAATTAGAATAACTTATTTATTTTTAAAATCCCAATATATCTTCTTTATAATTTAGAATAACTATCTACTTTAAATATGTTAAAAAATATTTTAATTATCAATATTTTCAGTCCTATTATATGTAAGATATTGACATTTTAAATTAGATTGAAAGAAGTGCTTGATCAGTTTGAAAAGCTAGTGTAAAATTAAGAATATAATTTATTTGTAGCCTTGATTACTTACAAGTAATTAGATCAGTACTATCAACATGAGAATTACTTTCTTCTTTATTTATAAAAAAAGATATAACATAACAGAAATTGCTATATGAATCCAAGAAAAAATCTTAACAACATGATTTATATGCTTAGAAGACATGTTTTCATACATCAAGAGGTGAACCAGTTACCCACTACAGGGTACCAACTTAAACATAATTTTTTTATTAATCAGAAGTGGACTCGCCACTTCTCTTCACATGCTTTTTGGCCCAGACTTGCTTCCCGCAAATGGAGTACTTGGTTTTTATTCCTGGAGGAGCTATGCGTGGAATGATAGAAGATGAACGGCAAACCATTCGAGCGTACAATGGTTGTTCATCACTGGATACATCTTGCATGTATATCCCTTCTATGAAATCACCAAAAATCCTGTGCAAAAAGGAAAACCATGTCAACATGCTTACTCACCACATAAATAGATATTTGCTAATTAAATATTATTGTAATTATACATTTGCATACATCTGGATGAATTTTGAATATTTTATACCTTGTAAAAAAATCTCGAATCTCGGATTCAGGAAGGTAGTAGCCTTTGGAGAATGTCAAAAAGATAGTTCGTTCTTCAGGTGCAACGTCAGGTTCATCCTCGCAACCATCCATCAGCTGCAATCCTCCAAAAATTTCACTTAAATCCGCATCAGGATTTTCCAATACACTGCGGAGCTGACTCATATAGGTTATAGGAACCATGTTTCCTCCTAACCCTAGTCGCCACGCGGCGACACTGAGTAGGCACCAGGCAGCGACACAGACTAGTCACCCGGAGGCGACTCAGATTGGGCGCTATGGCGACTCAAGATAAATTTGGTTGGCTGATTTATGTGTGGGCAACATTGAGCTGGGAGCTTAGCTTGGAGTCCAAAAATGACTAAGGGTTAAGTCAAAAACCTGGGCACGTGTGTGGCACATGGGAGATGATTTATATATACATTATATATATACATATGTGCTGGATTATGCACTAGTGGGTTGCTCGAATAACTACCTTGCAGTTGGGGCTCAAGGACTTGATGGAAAATTTTGAATTTGAAGGCATTTGATTTCCAGAACTGCTTGTAACTCCCAGTAGTTGGAGCTGTTGGGGTTGTGTAGGCTGCTGGGGTTGCGATCAGGCTTTAGTATATATATAGATTTACATTTTATGAATATATAAGTATCATTCTGTACAAGTTCATATTATATTCTGCACTTGTACTATATTCTAGGAAGTAGGCAAAGTTTGTAAGTATATCTTGGGGTTGTATTCTTATATTGTTGATCAATAAAAGGTTGAGCATTCAGGATGGTAAATCTGTTGTGTCTTTATATTTTCTTGGTAATTAGACACACTTGCACACACGATTATATCTTTATTGTGCATGAGTTTCATAGATACTGTTTTTGGATTGCTGGGTTGCTGGGCGACAACCTCTCGAATAGGCTGACTACTTGGGCGTTTGGGCGACCGAGTGGATAGCACGAATAAGAAAATTCACGGTTGAAAATCTGACCGGTGACAACATCCATGGTCCAACTATGATTTTGGTACCGGGTGCCCCATGGCTGGAAATATGTTTAAGGCATGTTTGTTTCATGTCATTAAGTAGGGATGGGATTATCAATATTTTCAATCATATTAGATATTATTTAAAGTAAATTAAATTTAAATAAGTGCTTGATGAGTTTCCAACCTTCCACATTTGATATTACTTTAACATTATATCTTTTGAATTATTGTTTACTCATATTATATATAGGATATAGTTTGGATATCTATTCTGTTTATAATATTAAAAAATTAATTTGAAACTGTCTATTTTATAAATTCGAAAATATGCTTTATTTACAAAAATATGTAGTAAATTAAATTTAAAAAAAGTGTTTATGAGTTTTTTAATCTTTGACCTTTGGTATTACTTTAACATTATCCCCCTTGAATTATCATTTACCCCTGTTATATATATAATATAATATAATTAGGATACATATTATAATTATAATATTTAAAAAATAATTTGAAACTCTATTTTATAAATTCTAATACATGCTCTAATTATAATAGGTTAAAATAAATTTCAAACTCCTCTACTTTGTAAATTAGAATACCTTATTTATTTTTAAAATCCCAATATGTCCTCTTTATAATTTAGAATAACTATGTACTTTAAATATGTTAAAAAATATTTTAATTATCAATATTTTCACTCCTATTATATGTAGGATATTGACATTTTAAATTATATTTAAAGAAGTGATTGATCAGTTTCAAAAAGTAGTGTAAAATTAAGAATATAATTTATTTGTAGCCATGATCAGTACTATCAACATGAGAATTACTTTTTTTATTTATAAAAAAAATCTAACATAACATAAATTGCTATATGAATCCAAGAAAAAATCTTAACAACATGATTTATATGCTTAGAAGACATGTTTTCATACATCAAGAGGTGAACCAGTTACCCACTACAGGGTACCAACTTAAACATAATTTTTTTATTAATCAGAAGTGGACTCGCCACTTCTCTTCACATGCTTTTTGGCCCAGACTTGCTTCCCGCAAATGGAGTACTTGGTTTTTATTCCTGGAGGAGCTATGCGTGGAATGATAGAAGATGAACGGCAAACCATTCGAGCGTACAATGGTTGTTCATCACTGGATACATCTTGCATGTATATCCCTTCTATGAAATCACCAAAAATCCTGTGCAAAAAGGAAAACCATGTCAACATGCTTACTCACCACATAAATAGATATTTGCTAATTAAATATTATTGTAATTATACATTTGCATACATCTGGATGAATTTTGAATATTTTATACCTTGTAAAAAAATCTCGAATCTCGGATTCAGGAAGGTAGTAGCCTTTGGAGAATGTCAAAAAGATAGTTCGTTCTTCAGGTGCAACGTCAGGTTCATCCTCGCAACCATCCATCAGCTGCAATCCTCCAAAAATTTCACTTAAATCCGCATCAGGATTTTCCAATACACTGCGGAGCTGACTCGTATAGTTTATAGGAACCAAGTTTCCTCCAAACCCTAGTTGTGGAAACCCACCTACAACGTTTTGATACAAAGGAGGACGTGGCACCAAAACCTGATTAGTGTTATAACCAAACCACAACCTATCTCCTTGAACATCTACAAACTGACTATCACTTGTGAGTATATCTCTAAAGGCCCTAACACAAACTTCAGAAATTATACTCCGGACACTTTCAATGATCTTACTCCGTCTCTCACGAAAGTAGAGTAAGTTGATTTCACGAGAGCATAACATCTGAAGCAAACGTGGATTAAAGAATTCTTGACCTGAGTCATTGTTCTCCATCCACATAAAAAATTTAGCAATTTCATTAGCAAGTTGGTCAATCAAATGAAATGGCCAAGAAATAACTTTGTGGACAGCATTCTTGCTGTACCGGATTCTTTCCAGCCAGATCAAGAATGCCACCACAAACTTCGATTCATCAACGTTACGACCAAGTTTACCGACTAGCCTATAAAATAGAGTCCTATCGATGGTATGATAAAGATTAAAATGCTCGTTGCTAACATTTTTATCATCGAAATAGGAGTCTGGATCGTACAAAGCAAACCTATGTTTAAATTCATAGAATTCAAACTCGGTCTCCATTGCCATGACTTGAATATGGAGGAAGGGAAACTAAAAGTTTTGAGAGTTATTCAAAGAGGAAATGCAAAGGGTTTGTAGTGGTATGAATCAAACTTAGCGTAGGCGGCTCATATATAGTTGAGACTTGGTGTCAATAGTGTTTATTTCAAGGGGCGAGTCGCAACCTTTTGGAGAGGCCGCATCTATTCAATTTTTTTAGGATTTTTTGGTATGGTTTTCCTACCAATTATGGCTATGTTTAATTTTGTCATTGTTTGTTTCACATATATCCTGATATTTTAAGAAAATCTTTGACTTGGTAAGAATAACAATATGCACCTTTTCTTGGGAAAAAAGATATGAATTTGCATCTTTTATCTGTTTCTTTTTCCAAGAATAATAATAATAATAGTCGTATAAAAGAAATATATAATATTTTCAATTTTATCTCTTCATACAAGTTTTCAATGATATGATCCAACTACAAGTTTACTTGCAATGCATGGTAACTTTCAATTTTTAAGTTTTTAAATTTGCAATAACATTTGTCATATGATTCTCATTTTATTAAAGAGACATGTAATTGTCAAAATATATCATTAAGCATTCTAAGCGGAGAATGTTATTAAAATATTTGTTACTAATGATCGGTGACTACCAATGTAATTGGACGATTTCATCTTTAAACAAATGGATTCCACTAGTTCCATCTAAAATAAGGGATAATATTATAACCAACGATAAGTCGATATGCTGAATTGAAAGAATAAAATGTAGCATTATATCAATAATTTAAACCAAAAAGTTAGTTAAAATATAATATTAATACAAAATTTGTAATTTTCTTTTTTTCTTCATTTTATGGATATTTTTTGTCGGAAAATACCTTTAAAACTCTCACCGAATTATACGTTATTTCGTGAGATTTGCGTGAGTTATAAAATCGTCAAAATCTAATTTATATAACTTAAGATAAAGCGAAAAATAATTAAACAAACTAGGATTTTTTTTTCTTTTGTTAGAACTTTAATTTGATTCCTTTTCCTAAATTATTCAAATTAATAACATTTTTCTAATAAAAATATAAAAATTCATTCATTTATGCCGAAACATTAAAAAAATTGATAATCGATAAGTCACTACGGTACTTTAGTTATTACTTTTGTATATACATTACTTATACCACTTCTTTAAAACCTAATCACAGATAATTCGTTTGTTGGTATTCTGGTCTCGAAATAAAACAAAATAATAAACACTATTATGTGCTGAAAAATTATCTATTGGTCGTACCTAAAATATAATTAAGAGCAAATTAAGTATAATTAGTTGAATTTGGCGGGTATACTGGATTTTAGACTTGAATAAAAAATAAATGTTGTTGATTGGGATAAATGAAATTATATTATTGAACCAAACTAAAATAAAATAAAATACAAAGATAAAAAGTTACGTGTAACAGTATGAGGGTAAAATCAAGTAATATATATACACTATTCATTCGTGTAAATTAAATAATCTTTAACATGTTTAGAAGAAAATTAAAATTAAAATAAAATATAAATTAATAAAATTTGGTCGGTGTAAAATAAAAGGAAACTAAATATGATTAACTGGATTTGGTCGATGTATAATATTGATGTGTCATAAGGAAAAATTATGTCTTTAATATTCGTAGTATTTTATTAAAAAAATTATAGACAAAATATATATATTATTCACTACAAGAAATAGGGCCTTTACCAACACCAAATCTGTCATTTTAAGGCAAAAACCGATCACTATTCACGAGTATCGACCGAGTCAAAAACGGTCAGACTAGTTACTTTTTGCGTAGAATTTTACGTTGACTAACGCAGACTAATGACACGGTCGGGTGCAAGATACGCTTCTGACCGCTTTCGAAAGAGATGGTCATTTTTCTTATGAATGGTAGGTATTTTCAGAATATGGTTGGTATTCGGCGCCATGAAAATACCACTTTCGGTCGTTATTCTTGCAAGTCGTTCTGCCATTTTTTCCCGACCACTGCCACTTCTTCCCTCACCACCAACATTTCATGCCCCCATGTCCCTTGCGAGGTGTGTTTTTATGGGTCCTTGATTCTTTGCTCGTGTACCCCGCCAGCCTCTTACCTCTATCTTTTATCATCAATGCCGAAATAATGACTAGGAAAGCTCTCATTATAATAACATACCAATGTACATCCTAAATTGTATAAAACCAAAACAAAAATGCTAAGGCATGTATTTTATATACAATTACATTATACTTATATAGATAACATAAATTAATTCTAAATTTGCCACATACGCACAAATAATACAACTATTTTTGAAATTTTCCATATAAACACAAATATTCGACCATTTCTAAAATTTATCATATAAACACAAATATTATACGATACATTCATAATTTGATATAGAATTTTACACAGATATAACAATTTTGATATATTGACATAAAATTCAGTCAAACATGAAAAATGCAAAATTTAATAAAGCCCAAATTTACAATTTTACATAATAAAGAAAAATGACCAAAATTGGCACCATGCAAACCAAATATTTTGACACTTCAATTCAACAAAATAAAGTTTTATCAAATAAAAAAACTCAAAAACATAATAAAGTATAAAATAAACTTCAAACAACATAACTACATCACATATAATTATATCACTTGATTTAAAACCAACATACATGGAAAATAAAGCTTATATATATATATAAAGTTCAACAAAACATGTATACATTTATATAACCTCAAACAAATATACAACACAAATACATGGATCCATGAAAATCAAACTAAGGAAACATAAATAAGTAAGACATAAGTAAATTATATATGTACAAATCTCTAGAAGGGCATTGCGTGATGATGGTGTTGAATTTTTCATGGATTCCGCGGAATTTTATGCGCCATGGATTAAAATGCGATATTTATCAAGATCAACACGAGGTGAATAATTGATGGAAAGGACATTGTAGTAGAATTTGGTGTAATAGAGAGACAAGAGGGAGAGAATATTGAAAGAAACAGAATACAGTTTATGTTGGATTATTGTACATGATTACTACAATAAAATATCGCCATGAGACCAAAAGTTAGTGATTGAACTGAACTCGCATGCAATGTCCTGCACAAATAATAATTTTGTTAAACTTATGCAAATTATTGAACAATCTATTAAATTGTTAGAATTCCAAAATTCTTACAATACCACAACAATAATCTTCCAAATTCCATTGCATAATTTTGATCTTTAATTGACCAACCTGCAATTCGCTCGTAGAACCTATTAAATATTATTAAATAATTATTTATACTCAACATAAACATAGAGAATTTCGATTAGAAGGGAGGAAATAATTGGAGTATGTAATTATTTTTACCAGTAGAATATGATTTCTTCACCGCATCGATGTCCAAAAACATTCCATCAAAGCACTCATCTTCATGATAAGTAAGCACCGTACCATCACCTTTCCCCTCAAAATTCATCAAGCAAGAAATAGGATGTAGAGGTGAGTAATATCCTACTAAGGTTTGGCCATGTGGTAAAGTAACGGTAATCTCCCTGGGTGGTAGAACATGGCCAAACCATTTCCAAAAGGCCGGGGAGAGGAGTTGTATTTGTAAACAAGACCAATTTCTATATGAAACATATATATAAATCACGTACAATGCATTAAAAGTATTATGTAAATTCAACCTTACTACTTGACCCCTTTTCGCGCTTTCT
This sequence comes from Apium graveolens, assembly GCF_009905375.1. NCBI lineage: Eukaryota > Viridiplantae > Streptophyta > Magnoliopsida > Apiales > Apiaceae > Apium > Apium graveolens. The sequence goes on from NC_133657.1 coordinate 192,181,317, forward strand.
TCCTTAAAGCAAATGAAAGAGCCTTACATCCAACCCATGTAAGTCCATTTAAAAATAAAATAAAATTACTAGTTAACAAAAATTACTAGTTAAATTAATATTCATATTTAAATATAATTATAATTTATCATAGGTCGAAGGATCATACACAATCTCTTATCACAACCATTTAGAAGATTAACAACACAGCAAAAGTGTCCCTCGTCCTTATCAAATTTCACACGGGTCTTTTGATCATTAGGAAATTCGAAAATAATGGTTTCTGAAATCTCATCTCGATACTCCGCAAAAATTTGCGTTGGTAAGTTCTGCGTAACATGTATATAACTATATGCATATACCAAATATTAATTAATCAATTCCAATTAACTGCATATTGAATCATTAACGGGTAATATGAATTTCATAAAACGCAGAATACCGTTGATTTGAACAACCCTTATATCTTTATTATATAATATGCATAAGGGGAATATTATCCAAATTTTTGGTAGTCATAGTCCTTGTACTACCAATTTCATAACGACCAATGGATCTTTAAACAAATTGTTCATGGCTATTGGATCTAAAATTAAGGAATATTCTATTACTTAAGATAACTTTTTCATAGCCAAAAACACACCATGGTCAAGCTTCACTACACCTATATATGACTTCTAGAAAAACCTAAAAGAGTGTTAAAATGAACAGAAAGTGTTACGTAAAACAAAGTTTTTCGGCTAAGGTTAAACTTTTTGAAAATTTACTGGTGTTGTATTTGCGCATGCTACAATAGGGGTAAACAATACCACTTTTTGAACCTATGGTAATATGGATAAAGTGTTACAAGAGACACCTATATTTACAATTTCAATATCTATGATAACACCATGTAGGTGTAACAGTTGTTCTATTGCAACACCCAACAATCAATATGTTGGAATAAACTCTTTTGCAACACCAATTTTCCATTCTAACATTGAATGATAAAATATTTTAATCTTCTAGTCATATCTTTATATAACATTGTAACATTTCTGTAACACTTTTTTATTTATTGTAACACTTTTTTCCCATTTTACCAACATAAAAATAAATTTTTATTACACTTGCAATACTAAAAACTTAATTACAAATTTCAGTTAAGAACTCAAATCCGAAGTTGAAATTTAACATAAAATAAAGTTCGAAGTCAACCAAAGTAAATAATGTTTGCAAATTCATCTAAGAGCCATATTTGTTGACAATGTTTCTAATTACACAAAAATAATCTCATGTTTAAAATTAAGTTCATAACTGTTGAGTATCAAGTTCCCAAAATATTTTGTACTTAAAATAAAACAGGAGTTCTACTTAAGAAACATGACAATCAAACATCAAGATTGTCAACTCGAATTGCCCTCCTTGAAATTAACCTTTAGTTCACTACACCTTAGAATGGCTATTGCAACGCCCAATCAAAAATTTGCTCTTAAATCGTTCCTGTTTCATGGCCACTTTTGACAAGTTTAAGGTGTCGGATGTTTTTTAAAAAATGTTACAAATGAGTTGAGTTCTTGCAAAAAAATTTAATGGTTTGTAATGAGTTTGTTTAACTATTGCAATAGATATCCAAAATTTCAGGCCCAATACTTTCCAAGGTTTTAAAAATAAGAGGGTTTTAAAAATAATTCACCCGGGCATTTTAAAATTAAGATTTTGATTGTGACGTTGTCAAAGATTTAAAATAGGAATTTTTAAATTACATCTTTAAATGTGACTATGTTTCTTTTAAAATACGTCTTTATTTTTATGATTTTGGTTGTAAGCTTCATTATGACTATTTTTTTTGTAAATATTTATGCACTACTTGTATTTGCTTCATGTTTTTTGCATATTTACCGCGTAAACTTTTTTATGCGTAAACTCAGTTATAAATTTATCTTGTGTTGAGTAATAATATATTTATCGTTGTGCAATGTTTGTGTTTGTAAGAATATGTTGAGTAATACGTAGAATATTATTCGATGTCGTATATTTAAGTTTATTATTTATTTGCTTTCTTGTGTAGAAAACAGGCTGGTAAATTTTATATCAATGACTTGGCTTTTACTATATAAACACAATGAGGCTTATAGTAATGGGGCCACATATTTTCGTAGGGATTCCTTTGATAATTTTACCTTAGGAAATAAACTACAGTGCCCTTGAAAAGATTTTAGTAATCGGAACTGCTACTCACAACTAAATGTAGATGATCATCTTGTGCTTAATGGTCCATGTCCATCATTTTTTATTGGATATATGAAGTGTTAAGTGATAAGTTCGGAAAAATTAATAATGATGAGATGAAATATGACATATCTACCTAGGTGATGATTTTGATGAAATGATTCGCAATGAAGGTAAGGATATAAATGGAATGAATGAAGTCTCGAAAGACTTTTATAAGGTTGAAGGAAGGGAAAGAACCACTATTTCACAAGTTTGAAAAATTCACTCGTTTAGGTTTCATAGTTACATTTTACCAATTGAAGTGCAGTCATGGGTTTACCGAGTCTGCATTCAACAGTATTCTACATCTGATTAGGGAAGCATTTCCCGATGTAAATCTTAATATTGCCATAAAAATGATAAGAGATTTATGGCTTGATTATAAAATGATACATGCTTGTCCAAACGATTACATGATATACTCAGTTGAAAATGTAAACGAGAATGAGTGTGATCATCCAATTTGTAATAGTACATTAGCCCATAATTTTATTCACTTGAGACTTATATTTTCCGTAAATCTATATTATTTAAAATATTAGTTGTGCACAAAAATTGCCTGCATGTTATACGTCTGATGGCTTTGGATCTCTTTTTACATTCCATAACATTATTTTGGTAAAAAAATTTCAAAGGCTTCCCCAGCCAATTGCAAATACCAATAAGGCATCCATAGATCCTTCTCAATCCAAGAAATCTAGAAACCTACATCTTGGATTAGATTTAAAACTACCCCTTGGTATCCTTCCGGCATATTGACCAAGCATCATCCAATCCTTCACTACATATGTTCACTTAGTAATTTTTGGTGCAGACAGGCAACAAATCCAATTCTTTTCACAATAATTGGCAGATGTAAGAGGAATCGTGTGGGAAATGACAACACTTCCTTGAATGATTACGTCCATGTAAAAATATTAATTTTGCAAAATTTCATAATGTATTATACCAAAAGCATAAATTTTAAAATTAATCAATGGCAATGGTAAAATATATTTCAACCCATCAATCGTGTGACGATCCTCTTACTATAATTTTTGCCACGTTTTTAACTATATCTTTTATAAAGACAATTTATGTCCAACATTTTCATCCTCTTCAAAGGACTAACCCGCCAACGAAAGTTAATTCAATAATAAGGAACACATTACACAAGACAAACCATCAGTCAAGTTGCAATGAAACCCTGACTGAAACCAAAACCGGCTAGACAAATTGCACACAACCGCAGAGAAATTCAAGAAAAATTAAAGTGAACCCGGTTTGGTATCTGCAATAATTTCTCCTTCCATCATGAGTTCAATTGTTATCAGTTTGTATTACTAATTGAAAAATATAATACGCTTACTAGTTGTTGATTTCTTGCTCTTCTAAATTCCTCCCCACATCCTGATTCTTACAGTTGTAATGTTGGTAATGATCTTCATACACAGGTTACGATTTTATCTTTGTTGTGTGCATCAATTGTATATTAGTTGTTGAACTTGTCTCGAGTTCGTTCACTAATAAATAAGCAGAATATAGCATCTCAAACTATAGATCTCTTGTTCTATATTTTAACTTTT